>NW_026441759.1:0-254625 GCF_025612915.1 Magallana angulata
TGAAATTGTGTATACCTTTGAATTTTTACGCACAGAAAAAGATGTCGTCGGGATCATATTCTTAATTCTTTAAAAATCATTTATACCAACTTATATTTGTAATAATCCAGATTAATAACAACATTCGGTGCATTTTGATGTTTTGAGATGACCGCCTAATAACAATCGCAACATAAATCTACACATTCCTGTAGTAAATGCCCCTGTTATAGATTAAAAGAGTTGGTTTATTTTCACATTGATAAAAAGAAAACATTTTTTTGTAGTTTTTATGCAAAAAAATTCAAAGTCGGCCGCCTTAAATGAAATTTTGATTCATTGTTTTTCACTTTCATTTTTTCCTAGAAACCGAAGTTTTGTTTGATATGGTTTCCAGAAAGCTATCAGCATCAACACCATTTTTTATGTTCTTCGGTGAATTAGGACAGGCGTATTCCGAAAAGAAAACATTTAAGGAAACAAAAGACAGCGAATGTTACTTTCTGGCAATGTATGAGTGGTATCAAATGTACCCAGATATAGATCACAAAGAAAAGCTTATAAGTATTCTATCCACACTTGAGCGACAAGACATCATCGACTCTATAAACGACTTCAGTGAAATAAGGTTTCAGGAATTTCATATACATAATGAATGCACAAGTATAGAGGAAAGGGACATGCGTCTTGTCTGTGAATATGAAACGAGATATTTTCGTCATCTGCTTAGATATCTTGGTTTGCGTCAATATGAGTTAGACTCAATAGAAATGGATTACGCAGAAAACACAAAAGAGAAGATCTTCGTGTCTCTTAAAAAAATTACAAGTCAAAAAGTTGTGACTCGAATTGATTTGTGCAGTGCGATCGAATATGCAAGTCAAAATAGATTGTTTATCAGAAAACTTAATTCAGAATGGGAACCAAGGTAATGAATTCTTTTTGTTACATACTTAATGAGAATAATAATTTTGTTGTGACAACCCAGCTAAATGTAGTTGCATGGTCGATTTCTTAAAAGTTTTCTCTATAAATGCACTTTTGGCAGAATTGCAAGTAACTAATACTCGTCTTGGGTGGGGAGCCCCTGGTTTTATGTGTATTTAACTTTGTCAGTAACGATAAGACTTTGTATTAAGAGACGCAAAACTATTAAAAAGTGGGGTGGTATATGCTGTGGTTGTTGCTGGTCAGGTTGTCGAAAAAGGGCTAGTGACAGAGATAAGAAAGGTTCTTCCAAAGACACTGTATTTTGCTGTGTGAACCCAGAGAGTGGATCTCTAGTGACATTACTGAACTTGAACCAATCCCGAAAAAACATTAGGATCCAATAGAAACCCCGACGGAGCGGAAGACTCAAATCTCACAAAATGACCAATAGTACGGGAACAAAATCGACCAAACTAGCACAACAATTACTTGGTACTTGGTACTTGGAAGAAAAATGAAGAATCTCCAAGGGCCAAATACTATAGACCAGACCCAGAGCTGGCACGTTAATACCTGGAAGAGAAGGCCGCGATGTCTACGCAACAGAGGAACGTAGGAGACGCTCAGCGAGAAGTCGCCTCGCCATCCGCGCCGACCCTCTATCCACGGGTGCCGATGATGTATTAATATTTAAGCTGCAGCTGTGAAGAAGTTGTGTATTCCTTATAGAGGAATTGTGATATTTTGTGAAGTAAATTAATGCAAAATGTGTAAAAAGTGCTAAATTTTCCGTATTCGTTCTGGAGAACTACAGGAAGAAACCGAAGACTACGAACCTATGAAGCTAACATCACCCCTCATAAGAAAGGATATTTTGTGGACTTAAAAGCATGCCTTGACTCCGTATATAAATGTGACATTAAGCTGAACCATACTTAGTATTACTTTGATGATGAATTACTATGATCTTCAACTATGGTTATTTCATCTTGGTCATTATTGTCATACTTTATTCATTATTGTTTACATGGTTGAAATGCGATATAATCAAACTATATGATTTTATGTATACATCCTGGTCATAGATTTGTTTTTGTATATAAATGATGTTCCAAGCTGGATGTGGAAACATGTCACTTGATACTATCTCTTAACATAGATGTTCTGACTGATATGTCACTAGAAAGTTCGTCTGACCAAGGGTAGATCAAGGACGCTTTCCTATTCCGGGCGTCAGACATGAGAAATCTCCCTTCGGGTTATTTCTTTTGTTTGGGGGACGTATGTAAACAAATAGCCATGCTATGACCTTGAATTGCTAGTATTACACAATGGTCACTATGATATTTATGTGTACTGTGCAATGAATTGTGGTAATGATAACTAACAGAATAAACTCTGTGACTCTTGTAGCACTGCGTAGTATTCCTAAATGATGTTATGAAACCAGGTGCATAATACGGGCATAAATAAGTGTCATATTTGGCGATTATGTGTCTGCATCGATAGCTTTGGTACTTTATATTGAGTCATGTATTGCATATTCTATATCACTTTTGTAACCTTTGAAACCATTAACTCATGTATACTTTTATATATGATATTTCTATAATGCACGCAAGCGATGCGTTATAATACAATGTAAGTCGGGACACTCAAAGTATAGAATGATTTTATTTGAAAAATTCCGAAAAAAACATGCGATATGTCCTCTAATGAATCAAAAACTTTTTTTACAGAGTGCATTGACATGTTCCTCCAAGAAACACAACACATTATTTTTCATAGTTATATTTGTTTACAATTATACATTCACCATTGTTTAAAGGCACTTAGACACGATCTGACTTAATCGTTTCAAATATTATTTTTGCATTTTCAATGTTTATAATGATATAAATATAGAAGTTTATAATGCTATGTCAAAATGTGTAAGTCAAATATCAAGTTATAAGCAAGATAGAGTTTTTCATACTTCTTTACTTTGTAAACAATGCTCGAATATTGTTATTGTTTACATATGTGTTGTACTGGTGTAAGTTTCAATCAAATGTATCTTTCTTTTGTCGATAATAGTATTTATGAAGGTATCGAATTAGTTTAAATTGTTGTTTACATGTCATTTAGTGTAAGATATGGTATTTTTGTCAACTCTTAACTCTAAATGTTTCTGCTTTGTTTGATTTTAAATTGATGAACTAAAACACATAGTTGAATCGAAATTTGTCATTTAATAACAAAATGACGATAAACTTTATCACATATATACAAATTATATACAACATGTAAATAATATAAAAAACAATGCTTAATACTTGAACATAGTTAAAATTTTGCCTTTAAAATCAAAGGTGAGGGATCAACTTTTGCCATTTTTGACAATAATATTGGTAAACAGTTCTTGGCAAGACAAATATGGAAAATCCAGACAATGAAGACACAGTAGACCAATCAACACTCAATGTTTCACTAGAACAAATTTTGGCCAGACAATAAAATGGTAAATTCATACAATAAGAAAAAAGAGACATTTACGGGCATATATAAGTGACTTAAGGAATAAAAACCTATACCTAAAATTCAGGCAAGTAAAAACTCATAATAAACAATTTTGATTAAACTGATGACGTAAATGACCAATACATGTGTACCTATACCGATATATAATAAACGAATTACGGTTCATTAGGGAGGGATTTACAGATTGAACATCTTTTTAAACTTTCATTTTGGGTGCGTTGTTTTGATTCAAGCTGCCACCTAGTGGTGAAATGGGCAGACAACTCTACCCGTACAAATTACTACAACATTGCCACCTACCGGTTAAAAAGGTTAAAGGGAGATAATTCATGATTGCCAAAAATGCATTTATTTGCATAAATGTAATTTTTTGTCAACTCTTAACTCTAAATGTTTCTGCTTTGTTTGATTTTAAATTGATGAACTAAAACACATAGTTGAATCGAAATTGGTCACTTAATAACAAAATGACGATAAACTTTATCACATATATACAAATTATATACAACATGTAAATAATATAAAAAACAATGCTTAATACTTGAACATGGTTAAAATTTTGCCTTTAAAATCAAAGGTGAGGGATCAACTTTTGCCAAAGTATTACTTAACAAGTAATACCCCCCACCCAGAAATCATTCAGAGTACTTATAATTGTGCAAAAATATTTCATTATACCCTTTTAAGTTGAAACAGAGGCCCCTGACCCCATGTTTCTGTGATGTTAAACTTGAGGCAAGATACTTAAACACAAACCATGTTAAAGCTTTAACCTAGAACTGCAAAAAGAAGTTCAATTAACAAAAATGAAAAACAGAGGCCCCTGACCCCATGTTTTTCTTTTATAACCATAAGTAATATAATGTTATAGCAAAACAAAAATTTGTTTAGAAACTACATAGAACATCGAAATAATGCATGCTAACGAAACAGAAGCCCCTGACTCCATGCTTCTTAGTAAACATATATATAGGACAATATTGTTGCAACAGAAATTATAACAGTCATTTTCATATGTCCCCAAGAACTGCTGTAATTAACAATACGAGTAATCAGAATGTATAATAGTTCAAAGCTCAACCTTCATACTGTCAAAACAGAGGCCCCTGTCCCCATGTTCTCCAGTTTGTTAAAATAATTTGTACCCATTGGATAAACTAAATATTTAACAAGGGAATGCGAATATATTTCCTGTATGCGTTTGACGTCCATCGTCCAAGCAATTGAATTTGTTCATCTGATATTCCCTTTGATTTCGCTAACGTAGCTGCACCTATTCGAAACGAATGCCTTTTGTACAGTTTTGTGTCATAATCTAAATAATTGAGTGATATTTTTAATTGTTGATTGAAATAATGCCTAGAAACTGGTGATTTGTCCTGAAACATGAAAATGGTCCGTCACAATCTCCTCTTATTGATCTATATTCCCACATAGCTGAAACTGCACACAATTGTGGATTTTCTTTGTTTGCCTTTAAATGAAATGTTACTGGAGGTTTCCCTCTGTGATGTTTATAATCAACCATTGTCAAAGACATACTTTCTGGAACACCATTCGGTTGATGACCAAATGAAATTGCTGATAAATTCATCGTATTATTCGTTGTTGACGTAATCTCTCCCACTCGTAAGAAGGCATGAAATGCTAATTAAAACATTGCCTTAAAAAGTGTTCTTTGATAAAAGGATTGGGTACACTGCGGTAGAGCATTTACAATTTTCTGCAAGATCACTGGTGTGATTGAAAGGCGTGTGTCTGGTCTTGCTTTGAGCTTTTGAAACCCCTGCAGTGTCCGTTTCACAATGAAATCTTGGGTTGGATCAGGAAAGCCTTCCATTTTGTTAAAATGTGCCAATGCGGACAATTATGTTGTCACAGTTTGTGGAGACAGTTGTTTTTGATAGCAACAAGAAATAAATAAAACAATATGTTCACTTGACATTGGAAACAATGGTGCACCTGTAAAGTACTTTGATAAAAAAATTTTGTACATTAGTTTCGCTCTGTTGTAAGCATTCCAGGTTGATACTGTCAACACATTTTCTGCTAAATATTTGGACAGGGACATCAGAGTTTGAACATCTCCTCCGGTACTGGTGCCGAATGATGATCCATGTAAGGTGCTAGCTTGTGAAACTCCACTATCTGTAAACGAGATAATTTGTCGCTGAGCACATTATTTACTCCTGGAACATGTTTAGCAACAAATAAAATATTAAATTTTAAACATTGCACAACGAGTTTACGCAGAAGTTTCATAATGGTAGTTTCTTTTGCAGTTTGTTTATTAATTACATGCACAACTCTCTTATTTGACATTTCATGTCCCCATAACTGAACCGCTACCACAATACAAAAAAGTTCTTTAATAGTTATATGATAATTACGCCAATCTGAAGTCCATTGTCCATAGAACCATTTGTTTCCAAATATACCACCGAATCCCAGGCCACTAGCATCTGTGTACAGTTGTAAAGTGATAGATGTTTGCCATGTATCCTCAAGAAACAAAGACTTTCCATTGAAGTTTTGAGTGAAGAGTGACCATGCTTCAAGGTCTGCTTTAGCTTCTCGGTTTAGCCGTCACCTATGGTGAGGTTTGCATAATCCTTTAGTAAGGTCAATTAAGCGGCGTAGGAATGTGCGACCTGGCTGCACTACTGCACATGCAAAATTAAGGAGCCCTACGAGTGATTGAAGTTCCTGTAAAGTGATCTTTTTCCTTTGTTTGTACAATGAAAGTTTTTCACGAATTTTTTGCAATTTCTCCATAGGAAGTCGAATCTCCATATCATTAGTATCCAATTCTTATCCTAAAAATGTTAACATTGTTGTTGGATATACAGTTTTTTCTTGCTTCAAAGGAACCCCTATCTGTTGCATAAATCGCAAAAATAATTCTACTTGACCTGTACATAGAGAAAGACAGGGTGGGCCAACTAACAAAAAATCATCTAACATATGTACACAACCTTCTATACCTAGCTTATTATTGACAATCCAATGAACTTAAACCCATGGGCAATGTCTTGTCATAATAAATATCATGTCCAATTGCAAATCCTAACAACTCATGGTCCCTTGGATGGATGGGAATGTTTTTATATCCATGCTCAATGTCAGTTTTTGCAAGTAATGCCCCCTTTCCAAATCGCTTAATGAATGTCACTGCATCATCTACAGTCTGGTACGTCACAGCAGAAAATTCTTTTGGAATACCATCGTTAATTGATAATCCCACCGGAAAAGACAAATGATTAATAACTCTGATTTCCCCTGGTTTTTGTTTAGGCACTAAACCAAGTGGTGATATTTGAAGGTTTCTAAATGGTAACGTACTTGTAGAAAATGGACCAGCAGCACGCTATTTCTGAGCTTCAAGATCAATTTTTTGTTGAAGAATATTTATGTTTTCTCTGGCTGATTGAAGATAAGTACAATGTCTAAACTGTTTCGACCCACAATAAGGAATCTTAAACCCAAATGTAAACCCATCTAACAAAAATTTAGATTTTGCTGAATCATAACCTTGTAACCACATTTCGAAAGCTTTTACATTAACAGGAGTAACAACACCGGGATTCAGGCTGACCTCATTTTCTGATTTGGTTGGTTGGGTTCTGTTTATTGGAAGTTCCATAAATTCTTTTGTTTGACTCTGATGGTCCATGGCAGTCTTTCTTGGAATGCTCCCCAAAACATCTGCTGCAGATGTGTGAGTATTCACAGCTCGGTCTGGTACAGTTACCATTGTTGTTGTTGTAGCTGAAGCATGGTTATTTGGACTTGCCACGAAAGGGCTGCTGTTGAAATGACTTTTGTTTAGATGTTTTTTCTTGACCATCAAGCCGACTTTTCAACCCAACCTGCAATGCCTCCATGTGTAATTCAGCATTTATTTTTTCCCAGGGCATTTGGGCTGGATTTTCAGCTCTCCACATTCGGAAATGTTCATCGTAATAAAAAGCTGCCTTGTCCCCTACATCATTGCTAAGTTTTTGAATTGTTGCTATGTATTTCATTAAACAAGGCGCTTGCGCAGGGCATTTCTCGCAGTACACCGCTACAAAGATATGAAATGCATTCATCCACTGCTGTAGATTTCTGAAATAATACTTATGTTCCTTTTGCTGAAAAGTAAAAGAATTATCTTTTCCTTGTACTGCTTCAAGTTTAGCAGAGCTCTGTTTGAAAATGAGGGATCCAAGGGGAATGTATTCTTCAGCCCAGATTTTTGACTTTACTTTTACATCGATACCTTGTCCTAATGGGCGGCCTGCATGCAGAGGACCTGTTACATTGCGCAAATTACCGTTTGAGGGCGTTGAGACGACTGAATCAGGTACTTGGTTTGCATTGTCCAATGTCTGCTGCTGCTGTTCAATCGCATCATCCCCAACTGATGTTGCTTGGCAGATTGCGTTGACGTTGACTGGACCTGTCACAAATGTATTCTGTTGTAATTGAGCTACCACTGCACTAGCAATTGTTGAAATAGCCTCTGCTACCATTTCTTTTACGATTTCTTTCACTTTATCCTTAAAACTTTCTGCTGTCCTTCTCCTTTTCCTCGCTTGTGACATTGTGAGCTGTAAAAAAAATTTTAATTTTGAAATTGCTATCGCAAAACAAACATTAAACATAACTGTTAACACAGTATACTTTCCTCTAATTAAATTCAGTTACCACAAAATATGGCAAAACAGACACCAACGTGCCCAAGTTACTTAGCTACCGCTAATAATTGTTACACTGCAAACACAGCTAGATTATCAGAAAATTCAGTTAACACTGATGAAATTCCAAAATAATTAACATTAGCATTATATGTTCTGATCTCAGTATTATATTGCGTAGTAATTAGCCAGTTAGCACCACCTAGTAGTAGCAATCCCATGTGTATTATATAGTAAACACTGTCATTCATTCAATTATGTAATAACGTACACAGTGAGCACTGTCTATAATGCTATGACAAAATATTACTTTGTCCAGACACTATCATGTACTTCAATACATAGCACTTGATTAACACCAAGTGTTAGCTAGTCTTTACCTGAATACTGTTAAACATATTTATAACAGTAAACACTGTTACATACATGTACAGGACAAGGACTAAAATATTCAGTCATTCCTAATGGAATGTAATACACATTAAAACTTGGCTAGCACCAAATATCTTAACCTGTAACCACAATTTAATGTGGAGATAATTTTTTAATCAATGATAAAATAACTGTGTTATACACAATCAACGGCCAGTTACTGAGTTAGTTGATCAGTTCAGCAGAGCTATCACTCCAGCTGTTCTTTTCTGTACTTTGATTGCTTCAAAATAAATCATTACAAAACAAGTGTCATGCAACCAAACTAACAGTAGCACCAGATCATATCCTATTTCCAAGACAAAATACATGCAAGATTTTTCATTATAAACATAATCGAGGATGTTGACAGAATTATTAAATACATAAGCATAATGATGATCACACTCACTGTCACAATTAACAATAATTTATGTAAATAATATCACATATATATCAAGTAAATGGCAAACATCAAGGTATATCCTTTTCTCTGGACTCCATCTTACCCATCACAGTTTATTGCACATAAAATTGCTCCACGGATATTCCTATAATATTTCGGAAGGCCAATTTCCCAATTTAAATGTACCCCATCCTTAAAGTTAGAATGTTCATTTTGTTTAAGTCCTTTTAAATTCCAATAAAAGACATTTGAATCCGTTGCAAGTTCATGCTTTAAAAGTTTGTTTGCTTCAATAACCAAGCTATTATAAATTGAAGGCAAAATATGTCGTGTATTCTCACGAAAGAGGAGTTGACATGCAATGATTTTCACAGAATGTCGTCTAGCAATAAGTTTTAAAATGTTCACAAACCGAAGGATAATGATGCGGACTTCGCTAATTACAATATCCTTTGGGTCTATGTCATTCCCACACAGCTGGAACACTGCATACTTTGGAAGAAATCTACATATGAAATTTTTAAAACGTTCTATATGATCCGGATTAGCGAGTCGTCCACCTGGAATTCCACAATATTCAACACTAATGTTTTCAATTCCAAAATTCTTAAATTTCACATCTGAATCGATATATTGTTTCAGTTTTACGATATGCGAACTCCCCAAAAGCACAACATTGGCCATGATATTTTTAGAACGCTATTTCCGTCTATTTTTAGCCATTCTGATAAATAACGCACACATGACATTGGCGATTCGGAATTGATCTCAGAATAAAACTTCCAATACCATTTTTAGTTAACAAATAACTGTAGATAGCTCGGGCACTGCATAGCTGCGTTTACTATCCTCAGAGACATACATGTATAAGTCCTTCTTTACTCTTAACTTATGAACACATTACGTAACAACCCACGCTATCTTTTAAATCGGATAACCAACGTTATCAATATATAATTTTCGGCATCTAACTGAAGTATCTGATGAATGCACTTACACTGATATTGCTGGCTTAAATTACACAAGCAAATTCCTTGTATTATTTACAGATTGAAGATCTTTTTAAACTTTCATTTTGGGTGCGTTGTTTTGATTCAAGCTGCCACTTAGCGGTGAAATGGGCAGACAACTCTACCCGTACAAATTACTACAACATTGCCACCTACCGGTTAAAAAGGTTAAAGGGAGATAATTCATGATTGCCAAAAATGCATTTATTTGCATAAATGTAATTTTCTCTTCATTGCTTGTTTTGTAAACAACTATAAGGGTTTTGTTTATATAACAATCAATTCTTACCTCTGGATCTCGCTTGTAACTTGGACTTAACATTCGGTATTTTGGTTAATAATTTAAAATGCATACATTTATACATAAAAAATAAAAATTGCATGTTTGATCTCAAATCGTGTCCAAGTCCCTTTAACAGTAAATTTATCCGATATACTAAAAAATCCAGAAACTGTCATAAGACAAAAAAAGCAAAAAAAAAAAAGGTATTCAAATTAGGGTGTTTGGTCTCTATTGAGACATGAATTAATATAAAGGTAATGGAGTTAACATTGCATTGAATAACTGAACATTGCTTTATTAATTCTGTAGCCTTTGATAAACTGTCCTTTAAACAATTATCGGTAAATGAACTACTACAAGTATAACTGAAAAAATCATTTCTATTAATTTGTTTAAAAAAATTAAGCTCCAACATTGCTGCTTCGTGTTGTGATGTTACAAAATCTCCTATGTCGATTTCTTATTTTACCTTAACGAGATTGACACCATTTGATATGACCTATTTGTAAAAGTAAATTTTAACAAAAATAGAATAACCTTTATGAAACCAATGTAATAGTTGGACAATTTTTTATTCATCGTTCATTGAGGTTTCGGTTTCGAACTGGATATGTATCCGAATGGTTAAGCTTTTTAAATGAATTCCATTCTATTATTCTAAATTTTCGCTTTTGTTTGGTGTTTTAAAATCACTCAAATATTTTGTTTGTGTAATGCTGGTTTTTTGCACGGTTGATAAACTTGTATGCATTAAATACAAATATAAATTTTAGCGAACAAATGAAGCAGTCATATTGTTCGATTTTTGTTCGAAGACTTCAGGTAAGATTTTTTAGGTGTTCGCAATTACAAACATTTACGTATAAAAATGTACAGATTAGAAGTCTATTGATTTAAGATTAAATTTATAAAATTTAATTCTATTCATTCCATGTGTGTGATATTTTGATAAATATATAAATCAGTTCCGTGAAGAGATATAAATTTATTAATCATTTAGATAGTAAATAGAAGATACAAACAGACAGCTTGTTCTTTGACTTAAAAAAAAAAACCAGCGTTACTAATGTATTCTACTGTTCAGCTGCACAGTAATCTCATATCAAAATAATTAAATGCATGTATAACATGATTCATCACTGTTTAGTTTTGACTGACCGATACCTTATACACTCATACAAAACGATAAACAACACCAATAATTTATTTAAACCTGTGTAAATAAGACCATTTGCCATGGAAATCTCTTTCTTAAAGCGGCCTTTATGCTTTCCAAATACTGTTATCGGATATTTGTAAGCGAATATAAAATAAAACATAAAGAAGATAATTATAGAACTGAATATCAACGGAAAGAAGGACAAAAAGAAAAATTAAATAAAACAATACAATGCTGCAATCGTGAAAGTTGACAAAATAAACATATCGTAAATTTTTTTTTACCATTTCCCGCCATTTTCTCATTTTAATCATAAAATGTCTTGTTTTTAAGCAGTTTTTCTTTTAGAAAACATTGAGCAACTGCTTGAACAAACAAAATATTTTCACCAAAGATGTATCTTTCCAATACTTATAAGTGACAAAAACTTCGTTCTTGTTCAAAGAGTCGCTCTATATTTCCCATTCGAAAAAAGATAAGAAAAATGTCAATTTTTGACTGATTTTGATTGAATTATAAAAAAATCGTCACTTCTGACGTCATATACAGCCAGTGAGTGGATATAAATCAAATGAATAGGTGAAACACATATTTTATGTCAACTCTTTTATAAAATAATACAACAAATCAATGTATCTGAATCATTTTAAAAATAGCGAATTATGGGGGCCAAATTTGACTAATATCATATATAGTTCTTTGTAATGAAAACCATGTAACTTAAGTCTATGTGAGAGGTGAAGTATCTTTAAACTGCGAGCATGTATAATGTGATTGTTATTTAAGTAGATAATCGAATGACTTTCGGAGGTGGTCATGCGAGACAATTTTTGTTAAAACTTGTGTCAAATAGCAGAATCCACCTGGCTGGGTGGAGAAGTAGTCGCCCTACCAAGTTTAATATTTGTGGAAATCAGGAGTATTTGTATTGTGGTACATTATTAAAGCTTCAAATTTCTTGCAATGAGGTGAATTATGTGATGTTTTAACCCACAAGAAACAAGGCTAAGCTTGAAGGTGAGCCATGATGAACGATGCAGCTTTTAAATAAGGGAGTACTTAAATTATTGCGTGTTGGAAGTACTGCAATAAGTCTCTGGGTGACACGAGAAAAAGTGATGTTTGAGAAGTTGATCAGATCAATGCTATATAGTTGCCAGGATTTGAGATCATGAAATAATAAAAATATGTCTGAGGCTTACATGGACCATTAGATTGTAGATGAGGTCCTCAAAGTAGTAGATTAAAATATAACGTAATGCCATTTCCTGACAACTACGATGGAATGTGTTCACTTGTAAAATGCACACCGGTTAAATGTATACCGCTATTAATTACCATTTCGATGGTAGACTATATTGAACCCTACCTGAAGGAGGCCCTAGATGTTTACAGTTGATTGATGCTGTGTATGCATATGAGCTACAGAAAAATTTGTATCGTCTGCAAGTAGAATTTGGACCAACACACTAATGTCCCTCTGTTTCTATAACACACTACATTCAATCATGGCTATTTGCCTTCGACTGCGTTAATGAAACAGGCTTACGTTAGTTGTAATGGTAGATGTTGTTGTAATGGATATATCCCGTAATTGGATCATATGTAAGCCCATTCCCTAGGAATTAAACACAGGTACTTTTAATCAATATGTGTAAAGAATCTGTGCATAGAGACCATGACTTTCCAGGAAGGGACATGCAGAGTAAATGAATGCAACAAACGAGAAATATTGGTGGTCGTGACAATAAAGTTGACCGCTTAGTATTTTACCTAAGGTGTAAAGATATATGCAAGATATAAGATGATTTGACAATATGACTGGCAAGATGATTATTGGTGCAATTAAAATGCAATTTAAGAGCTGATGATGTTACTGATATATGATATATAGAGATAATTAATATTGATGGGACACCTGATTTAGCAATGAACACACCACACACCAAAAAATGTAGAGTTTGATCCAAAGATAAACATTAGGATGGACTACTAACTTAAAAAGATAAGGTAAGCATTTGACAAACAAGACATCATAAAGAAAATGACAAAAATCATACTAAGTAACACGGGTTACGTAGTTATACAATTTGTTTTTAGATAGAAAATAAACCTGCATCTATCAAATTTGCAATGGGATTAAATGAAGAAAGTATATTACAATCGGACACGTATAATTATGAAAAGGCCAAAACCAGACCTAGTTAATGTTATAATTATCAAGAGGTCTTAAATTGGAAATGAAAAAAAAATACATGACAGTGTAAATGAGGATACAAATCAACGCTAAGGCCTTCTTGAATTTATGAGTATTTAGCTAAATTTGATCTGATCTATTTTGTTGGATACATTCCAAAAAGGAGGTGCCGAGCTTGAGAAAAGCCTGGCAGCATAAATGTACACTAAAATAAAACTGAAACTCTACAAGGCGTAATGACTCTTATCTTATCAAGATTTTACCATAGAGTTAAATGGTATTAACAGTGAAAGCATAGACTGTTTAAGTTTGACTTGTTGAAAACCTCAGAGGATTGATCCGAAGGTTGGCGAAATGACTAATATGAAACTGTAGTTTGAAGACAAAAGTGTTATATATGTTATGGTTTCCTGCACTTTTGGAATGTATAAATTAGAAAGTATGAACAGTAAGACAATCTGCAATGTATACAGTATAAGAGTTAAACGGTACAATTATGCTAATTGCCTGCAATGAGCAAGCCAAACCTGTGTGGTTTGTTTTGGGTGCAAAGTGCTTGAGTTTGTGGGATAATAAGACTTTATATTAAGCAATGAGAGCTAAATCAATATGACCAGAGATGTGAATGGCTGGCAAATACGAGGATTGAATGTGCATTTCATACCTAGACAGGGGTTTTCTAAGATAATTAGACATGTTAACTTGAAGAATGAACTGAAAGAGCTATTCTTGATTGCCACAGGTTACACGTGCAAAATATGTCCTGTTATCTTTTAATTTTTTTTTAAAAGAAAAGGTCCTATGTGAGAACCTTTAAGCATATTGATTGAGGTTGTTTAGTTGTATTTTAATAGGGAAGATACTGTTAGAATATCTCTGGTGTTTGGTATCTATGTAGAAATGAGGATATAAACATTTGATAAAGGCCTGAAGAAACCAATAATATAATGTACTATGATGTCATGATTAATTGTTGATGACATCATCACAAGTCAAGTATTCGGGTATTTAAAAATGAATGATGAAGATGATATCTCTATACTGATATTGTAACACAATACTTTAAGAATTAAGTTTTTAAATAAAAAAATGTGTCATAGAATTCAATGCGCGATTTTTTCATAAAGGTGATGCCTCGTCTCTTTGAGCTCTTTAATGTTTGATGATGTATGGTTATTCCATAAGTTCGGTATTGTGCTTATTGCTTTTAAAATTAAAAATGTTTCGTTAATTTGAATGGGGTGGCTTAGCATCAACCGATACAGAAAGTAATTATTTTTTCAAGTTGATTTTATAGCATGCCCCTTTTTCATATAATGATGTACTAAAATGCTACATTTTTATCATATGTTATCATATAAATAAATAAATAACATGTAGGTTATTTTGGAATTAATATTGAGTATTTTTTAATTGTAGCTACAGAAAATAGAACCAGAGCATAAAAATGGCATTGCTAGATATAGTATTTGGTTTTATGACGTTCAGTACTTTTGTAAGTTATATCGACAGGAATGAGGTTTTTGTTTTAAATATAATAACAAATTCTAGTAATAAAAGTAAAATTTACATATTTTTAAATGAAGTTTTGACTTATCATTTTGCAAACTAACGACATTTTTATAAATGAAATGAGCCCGTGTTTGTATTTTACAGGTACTGGGAGCGTCAATGTTCGTATTAGGAATTTTGGCATTTAAACCTGCAGTAGACATAAACACGGTGGACGTCAGAGATCTTCTTGATTCAATTACAGCATCTTCTTTTCACGTTGGCATCATTTTCGTTTTCCTCATTGTTTTGTTTACACTATCTGGCTTATTTCTTTTGATGGCAGTTGGATATTTTGCATATGGATGCTGTTGTAAATCCAAGATTGGTTACAAAAGGGTAAGTATTTTTGGAATAGTTAAAACAAATAGCCACAAAACCCCCCAAAAACAACAACAAATGAAAATTAAATTACTAACAGTACTGGAATACGGGGTCTTCATGCTTGAGTTAGCCATTGTCCACAGATAAATAGTAAATGTTAAATGAACTTAGGGATTTAGTGAAGGAACGAACAATAAGTTTTGGTTTGATATGCGATAGAAACAAAAGGGGATCACCTAGTCTGATATTACCCTGGGAAGATAGTTCAATATATGCGTAGGAATAATTAATAAAACTAGATACGATCTTGTTACGAGTAACGAGTGGGTCTTTCGTTCAATTTTTTAAACGAATTAACAAAAACCTATTTGATTTTAAGAACGACTTAACAAAAAAAATCCAAATGAGTTTAAGTACAACTTAACAATTATTTTTGGTACGAGTTAACTTTACTTTAAACATTACGCTATTTTTTAAACCAAGGACGAGGAATCAAAATTTCCGGAGAAATCAATTTTTAAACCCCGATATCTCTGTAATACATCGTCCGATTTTAAAACGGCTTTCAGTGTTAGATTCAGCTTATTAAGTTTTACAAAACATATATTCATTTTTGATTTGATCAAAAAATTCATTTTTTCGATAAATTTGTTTCACTTCCGGTTTCGACCGGAAGTGATAGATTTTCATTTTGAGCCTTATTACAGTGGTAAATCGACCAAATCATAACCATTGAAAATTTCAAGCCTCTGTCTTAAAGTGTTTTTGAGAAAAGTCCCGGACGAAATGACTTTTTAATTTTTTTTTAAAAATGATGTCACGTCTAAATGGAGGTGACGTTCTCTTTAAAACTTTCACATTTTTGAGGGACACTAACGTGCAAAAATCTCAAAAAATTCCATCAAAATCGGTTAAAAACCTTTTGAGTTATGAAGCAAAAAAGGACTCAGAAGAAAAGAAAAAGAACTAGAGCAAAGCTCGTTGCAAAGCAACGAGTGGGTCTTCCGTTAATGTCGGAAGTAAAGCTGGAAGTTCCTGTAAGAAGCAGAGCTCTTTAACCGATAACAAGAGTTACTAAAATAAAATGATGAAGAAATCGAATTATTCCTGGTACGACTTCACAAAGTTCAAATGATTTAAAGTACGACTTAACAAAAGCCTTTCCAAAATCAAGAACAACTTAGCAAAAAAAATTCGAATGTGTTACATTACGACCTTACAATTATTTATGGTACGAGTTAACTTTATTTTTAACATGACGCTATTTTTTAAACCAAGGACGCGGAATCAAAATTTCCGGAAAAATCAATTTTTAAAGCCAAATATCTCTGTAATGCATCGTCCGATTTTAAAACGGCTTTCAGTGTTAGATTCAGCTTGATAAGGTCTACAAAACACATATTCATTTTTGATTTGATCAGAAAATTCATTTTTTCGAAAAATTTGTTTCACCTCCGGTTTTGACCGGAAGTGACAGATTTTCATTTCGAGCCTTACGACAGAGGTAAATCGATCAAATCATAACCATTGAAAATTTCAAGCCTTTATCTTAAAGCGTTTTTGAGAAAAGTCCGGGACAAAATGACTTTTTCAAATTTTTAAAAATTACGTCACGTCAAAACGGAGGTCACGTTTTCTTTAAAACTTAAGATTTTTGAGGAACGCCAACTTGCAAAAATCTCTGAAAATTTCATCAAAATCGGTTAAAAAGCTTTTGAGTTATGAAGCAAAAAAGGAGTCAGAAGAAAAGAAAAAGAATAATAACTAGATTCGATCTCGTTGCGAGCAACGAGTGGGTCTTCCGTCCAATTTTTGAATAGATAAGATTAGAGTTATCATTTCAAAGATAAATTCGTAGATCGAAGCGAAAAAAAGAGAAAAATTTTTTGCGGCACTCGAGGCTTGAACCCGGGTCGCCGGGGCCATGTCCACGACTATATCGACTGAGCTACTCGGACTCTCGCTTCAGGACTATGACGCTTAATTTCTCGAGAATGCCTCTATCGATTTTAAAACAAATTACATATTCTGAATCAGTAAAAGGGTCACTATCAGGTGTAAAAATTTCAAAGAAAAATATTAAAAAATAAAAAAGTCGAAAAATTCAATTTTTCAAAATTTCTTCCGGTGACGACCGGAAGTGACGGCGGACATTCTCTATACCGAGGTGCACCAGGAAATTGATAGATCTATCATCTCTGAAAGTCTCAGCTCTTTATCTTTGCTCATTTTTGAAAAACCTGAGAGACAAAATTGACTTTTTAAAATCGTAAACGGACGATAACTTCCGACCGGAAGTGAATTTTCAAAATCTGTTTCAGCGGTATAAATTTCAGATAACGAGACTTTATTCCTGAAAATTTGAGAGAAATCGATCGTCCCATCTCTGAGAAATCGCCTGCACAAAATTTGTAAGACAAAAAAAGAATAATAACTAGAGCAAAGCTCGTTGCAAAGCAACGAGTGGGTTTTCCGCTAATGTCGAAAGCAACGCTAGAAGTACGTCTAAGAAGCAGAGTTCTTAATCTAGTAACAAAGAAACCTAAGTACAAAAAGATAAAAAAAAATCGAATGATTCTTGGTACAACTTAACATAATCCGAATGTTTTTAAGTACGACTTAACCAAAAACCCTTAACCATTTCAAGAACGACTTAACAAAAAAAAAATGTGTTTTAGTACGACTTAACAAATTTGACTTCATTTTAGGTACAAGTTTACTTTACCTTGAACTAACATCTTTTTTCTTAACCCAGAATGCAAAATTAAAATTTACGTAAAAAATCAATTTTGTTTAAAACATAATTCTGAGCAACTTTTCCTCTTCACTGCTTTTCAAAGGATTGACCTTTCGTACTGTGTGCTCGTTGCGTCATTAATTGTCAGAAACTTATCGATGTAAATTTTACTTTACTGTACCTCTGTGAATATTTTCTATGCAAAATTACTATGAACCAGACAACATTGAAAAGGTGAACATTTCAAAGGGCCCCGCTTTTGTTATTTCAGAGAATTCTGCTTTGACCTTGACCTATAACTTGAAATTTTTCCAGCTGGCATAGAACTTTTAATTCAATTTCATTCCCCCTAACATACATGCATTTTTGTTCAATCTGACCAAGATTAAGCATATTTGGAAAATAATCTACTGTCTAAAACTAATTTTAAAAAGATCTGCTATGACCTTCACATTGACAGACTTGGTTCAAGGTCACTGCACGCCATTAACCAATAAACTCTGTAAAGGTAAAATATTAGCCAAATAGGGGCTAAAAGGAAAGTATATCTATGCTCTTAAAATATGGATTTTTGTGTGAACTGATATGACCTTGACTCTTCATCTACAAATATCATTCGAGGTCATTGCATATATTTTGATCAAAGGCATCATGTGGGTGAAGTATGAGGCTGAATGGAGCAAAGGGAGAGACGATATACTCTGGACAAGGATTTTTAAAACTATAATTCTGATATGACCTTCACAGTTTCTTTTCACTGAAAATAGGTTCAAGGTCACTACACACCCTTTCACCCTTTACTCAAAAGCTCTGCTTATGTGAAGTCTGAGCCAAATAGGGGTTAGTAGAAATTACATATGCTCTCAAAAAAAGGATTTTTGCATGATCCGATATGATCTTCACCCGTTACCTAGAAATTTCATGCAAGGTCACTGCACATCGTTTAACCATAGAGACACTCTGTGAGTATTAGCCAGATTGGACCAAAGGGAAAAAAGAAATGCCCCAGACAAGGATTTTATATATATAATTCTGCTATGACCTTAACCTTATACCTAAAAACATGGTTCAAGGTCACTGCACATCCTTCAACCAAAGGAACCCTGTGGATGAGGTATGAGCCAGATTGGGCCAAGGGGAGAGAAGCTATGCTCCTGTCAAGCCATCTCGGATGGACAGACCGACAAATTGATCACTAGAAGGCGCCCGCATAAACATGCCTTTTTATCTAAAATAGTATCCATGCTATCTGCCCATGGTGAATAGTCATCAAAACCATTCATTAGCAGAATTTGATTTCCCTCCTTTTTAAGGTGGTATGGGACATCTGTCGATATTAATGTGGATTAAAGTACTATATAATTGAAAAATTTTCACCGGTTTAGAATTTTCAAATTTTACAATATTTAACCAAAAAATAGCTTTTAAAAATATTTGAAAAGGTAAAAATTGTAAAAACCCCAGCGGGATTCGAACTCATGACTTATAGGTTCCTAGTAAACCCTCTAACCCACTGTGCTAAGGAGTTAGGTGACCATTTTTGAGAAGAAACTACATGTACTTATATAATTACACTTTATTTTATTGTTTATTTCGATAAACAATACGTCACAACATGGAAGTGTCCCATATCACCTTAAACTCGGAACACCTCTGACCTAATAAGATCGCCGCATTAAATACAAAGTTTGATTTAACTCTAATTTGTTTATCATCAAGAAATTCTGCATCGCTGACAAATAAAGTTTTCTTCTGTATAATGAAATACCAATTAACTGACTATTCAGACAATAGCAAGTTTATTGTCCCATTCAACAGCTACTATTTCCCTTGGCTTTGCCTCATTAAATATTTGCTGTCTTGGGGGACAATAAACTTGCTATTGTCCTCAAACCCAGTAAATACTAAATAGGCATATAATATCCTATCCACCTATATTTCATGTTATATAACCTCCCGTTTGTAACCTTCAATTTCACTGTAAAGTCAACATATCTGTCATAGCCGCAAGTTTCACAATTTATTACTGCTTCTCATGTACTTAAAATTTGGGGCCTTAATATTGCTTACCAATTCCAACAAAAGACATCCCTCTAACTATTGGTAATCATTAAAATTCATTTCATGAATCTACGCAACAATGATAAACCTTCAAGTACAGTCACTCTCAATTTTACAAAAATATTGACGGTACTTTATCCGAAACTGTTCCTTGTATCTTTAACTTAGTACACTAACATTTTTATGAAAAGACGGTTTGTCTTAGAATAAGAAAGCTAATGCAATTCTGAGAAAAAGAATACCACATATATTGCCAATTCCATTGAGGTTTAATAAAAATATGGCCATTTAAGTGAACCCACCATTTCCAATTTCCTTTAGTAAACACAGATTTACAGGGTTCTCCATAGTAAAACATCTTTATCTGACCTTTTAGAGGTCAACTTTTGTTCAACCACCTTTAAAAAGAAACCTTATTAGAATAAGAAAGCTAATGCAATTCTGAGAAAAAGAATACCACATATATTGCCAATTCCATTGAGGTTTAATAAAAATATGGCCATTTAAGTGAACCCACCATTTCCAATTTCCTTTAGTAAACACAGATTTACAGGGTTCTCCATAGTAAAACATCTTTATCTGACCTTTTAGAGGTCAACTTTTGTTCAACCACCTTTAAAAAGAAACCTTATTCAATACAACATATGCCTACATGATATAATCATGATAAAAGCTTCACATCACTTAGAAATACCCTTACATGTATACCCCCCACCCCCCAATCTTTTGATTTTCATAAAAAGACATGGTTTGAAATGTTTTACCTAATTTTATGAAACATGTGGCAATTTCCTTGAGTCATTTCTCACACATATTTGAAAACAATCATCAATGATTCTAAAATGTGATCTTTATTTGTTTATTGTATGATTTGTACCATTTTAATTAACAAATAGACAGCTGTCCTGCTTGTGATTTCTTGTTTTCATGAAAAAAGTAAGCTAACAATCATATTTAGTGAATATCTAATCTATTCTGATTTCTAGTCTTCTTCTAACCATGCTAAAACAGTAAGTTACAACCTACAAGTTAGACATCTGCCTTAAATTAGAATTAAATTCAAACACACCCAGGTAGCTGGAGACAGAGTTGATTTCAATGAAAAATGTTCAAATTTGACATGTTTTTCTACTTTTTTATGCATATATACCTTAGAAAGGTAGAAATAGGTTGTTTCTTGTTCATTTCAAAAGTAATTATCATAGCTGCAGATGTTATTTCAAAGTCAAATGTACATTTACATATCCTACATGTAATCTTAATGCAGACAATTAAAAAGAGGGGGGGGGGTTCAATTATGTAAACACATCTAAATATCTTTATGAAATAAAAAATAAAGGAAACATAATTGTATACTTTTATTGAAAAACAAATTTTCACAGCAATTATGAATTTCTTTAAACAGCCTTAATTTTGTTTTCATAATTTCTTATCAAACACAAACCACAACATGGCATGATGCTTTCTTCAAGTTCCATTATTGTTCATGCATTATCGGATTTAATTTGAATTACCAGTAAATAGTCTGTAGAACACAAGGAATATGCATGTGGATAGAGGTGACAGGTTAATCCCAGGAGCTGACCCACAAGAATCAACAGGTACCGGTAAAAGCCATGTGGTAACAAGAGTCTGTTTTGAGCTGAAATAAATAAAAAAAATAATTAGCTGTGTTTACATACATGTACTAGTAATAGCTGTGTTTACATTAACATATGCATAGTATTTCTGTAAAAAATACACTGACCATGCAGTGTAATAAGTATGACATATCCCAATACATGACATAACATTTAGGCAGTACAAGATCAAAAATTTGCATATCAAGTCATAATATAATATTAAAAAATTTTCATAGGTATAAACACTTATCAAATTGAGAAAGAGAGAGAGTTTGAGAGAGAGAGAGTTTATTACCATACTTGTAGTGCAACAGTCAATATTTCAATTCGTAAATTACAAACGAATATTACCCACCGAACAGCGTCAAAGTACATGTACTGGTATTAGCTTCTGGTATACCATTTTTTTATCAATTCTACTGTGTATTTTTTGTTTGCAAATAAATTTAGCGAGGGTTTTTGTTTATTTTCTTATAAATTACATGTTTTAAAAACAATACTACGTGTAATAAGCATAAAACATGTATGAGTAAACTTAATGAAGAATTTTTAATAGATTATTTTTCAAAGAATGTGGTACATTACATGTATGTCAATCTTTATAAAACTAGCGTATATTTCGTGCGCCATAAATTGCAAGTTTTTTGTAAATATCATTTACTTGCATGATAGGTATATATGGTCTAACCAAAATTTTCTTCATAAAGCTACAGCTGTATGTACCACATATATGTTTTGTCACAAGTATACATTTTAAAAAAAAATACCCAAATTCCAACAGTTTAAATAAACTCAACTCATTCTCTGATAAGTTCATTGTGTTTTGTGCGTGCATATCTTATTTGTCTGCTGCAACAGCAGCCAATCAGCGGTAAGCTGAATCCACAAAAAGAAAGTTTGTGTTTTAGGAGCGGGTAAATTGTTTATGCGACACTGTCAAGAAAACCACACCAAATAATAACAAGAAACAAAAATATTCACTTAAATGTATTCTGTTGTAAAGTAAAGGTTTTTAACACTTATTGCATCTTGCAAAACATGTGATGACCTTAATCATCTGTCATATATCTGATATACATGTATATGTAAAAGATGGGAGAAATAACGACGGAACAAAGTGGGATTCGAACCTGGCCCTCTGAATCTCTAGTCAAGTGCTCTACCAACTGAGCTACATGTATCTGGCACCAGTATTCAAACCAGTCTGACCGTCACATTCCTCCCCCTTAAATGATCTTCACCCTCGAAGATCATCCCTGGCAGGATCGAGTTAACCTGTTAGTTCCAGGGGTTGGTCACAACACCAATATTGTAACAGGATGGGAGAAATAATGAAGGGATTTGAACCTGGGCCCCCTGAATCTCTAGTCAGGTGCTCTACCAACTGAGCTATCTGGCACTGGTATTCAAACCGGTCTGATCGTCACATATATAAAGAATTATTTTAAACAATGTTGTTCAATTAAAAATAACACTCGCAACCTTCAGTTTTTGTCTGTAATTAATCAATACTGGCGTGCGATCAGTTCTCGCCGAGTACCATTTCTCACCAGTGCATTGTTACGTCATTTTATCAACACATAAAATTATATACGAAAATATGATGTAACAGTGCACCAGCGAGAAATGGTCCTCGGCGAGAACTGCTCGCACGCCAGTACTGCCAGTAGTCAGATTAAAAAAAGAGAATAAAAAATTACATTTAAAACATTAACAAGGACAATTTAAGTACACATCATAACTGCTAAACAAGAAAAATTATGTGAACTGGTAGAATGGTAGGCATAGTTCTAACTTGTAACCTACATGTACAAGTACATGTACCGGGTACCCGTTGGTCTGCTATACCTCTTTAATGATACAATGATCGGCATCATAAAGATATTAAAGTCATGTTTTAACTCTGAAGTCTGAAGTATACAATTTTATTTACTTGAAGTTATGTCTACAGGGTATTCATGACTACATTTGGAGTCCTCTGCACAAGAATATATGATATGTTTGTAATTAGACCCTGCTTTGAATTTTGAGTTGAAAATTCACAATCTGTTATTTTTTTAAATAGATAAATTCAGTTACCCTTTCCAGTCCCCCATGAACCTCGAGCGAGTCTGAACACACATGAAACATGTAAAAATTACCGGTCATACTAAAACACGCCTGCCGACGCCTGCCGGGGAAAACACGCCTGCCGAGAGAAAACCGCACGCCTGCCGTTTACCTGATGGATTACTTTAATATTTTCTTTGATATTTTATTTAACTTAACTAAATTAAGTATCATAATAACAAAAAGTTGACTTTATATTGATTATTTAGCACAAAATTAGCAAAAATGTTCAATGTTGGTAAAGATAGATAACTCTTACGTAGAATTCATACACCTGCCGAGGAAATCTAGACGCCTGCCGTTTATTTGATGGATTATTTTACTTTTTTCTTTGATATTTTATTTCTTTTAACTAAATAGATGATAATAGAAATCAAAAGTTGATTTTATATTAATTAATTAACACGAAATAAGTAACTATCGAGTAAGCTGATCGCTCTTACGAAGAAATCATACGCCTGCCGATAAAATGTATACGCCTGCCGTTTATTTGATGGATTATTTTTATTATTTCTTTGATATTTTAGTTTACTTAGCTTAATAATTGATAACAGAAATAAAAAGTTGACTTTAAATTCGTTAATTAACACAAAATTGGTAAAAATCGGTAAAATAGATAACTCTTACGCAGAATGCATACGCCTGCCGAGAAAATCTATACGCCTGCCGTTTATCTGATAATTTGTTTTTCTTGGATATTTTATGTTTCCTAACTAAATACATGATCAAAGAAATAGAAGGTTATTTTGTATTCGCTGTTTAATGAAAAATATTATTAAAAATGTTCAAATTATGTAAAGAAGACAGAGTTCTTACCCTTACGCCTGCCGAGATACTGAGTTGTAAGCCTGCGGATTTAATCATTTAATCATGTCTTTTATTTTTATTTCTTGAAAAACAGCTTTTTACATAGTTATCGTTATACTGTATTAGTGTTTTCATACCCTTATTCTTTTGTTGCAACTAATTAAAGATATATTACAAACTCGAATCAGGGACATATGTACTGTTATAATATACATGTACATGACTTTTGTATGTCTCTGCTCGAATTTTAAGATTAAAGATGGTCTCTAGTTTTTCGAAGAACCCTTAAATTATGCATGTATTTTACGTATAATCAAAATATTTTATGTTATATATTCATACGATCTAAAAGAGGTGTCTGAAATAAGAAGGGAAGTATACTGGTGTGAATATATATAATTAATGCACTGTTATACTAAGTTCAGAAATACGTATGGAGTCAAACTGTAAATACTGTGTTGGGTGAACATGTAAATACAAAATTCAAGACATGTAATGGAAATTAATATAAACACCAACTCAATTAATTCAAAAGATGCAATTCGACAATTTCATTTCTTTAGAGAAGTGGACTGGCATAACCTTTATCCGTGTATGAAGGCTATATAATGTATTTCTTAAACAAACAGGCTAGCGTACTTAAATTGTGTAAGCATTCCAGATTTTATAAATAGTTATGCTCCTAAATTATTAATTCTAGTAAATGTATATGGGGAAAGGTTAGACTTTTTAAGCAAAGTGCATTTACATTTTCGTACACAATTAGTTCTGTACAATGTTTGTAACTGTTTACATCTTGAAAACTTTTTCATCTCAAGACATTCACTGCCTAGTTCACCAAACAATATCTAAATCTCTAGATTCTGATTCTGTTTCGCTGCGTTTTTAAAATCAAATATTTACATGTACAGGACATTCATAAGCCTGTAGCAAAATTTTACATTGCATGATATCGGTGTAGCGGATAATTATCCATTCAAGGGAAAGAGGGGTATGGGGGTATCAGTTTGAATATTTAAAAAAAACCGGCTTTTTCTAACAAGAAAATCTAACATAGACTCAATCATACCCCACTATAGACTTTTTAAACCCAATACACGCTTAACCTTCCAGTGATGACTTATTCTGTTCGTAGAAGAAAAAAAGCAGACTTATAGAGCATGCAATTACCAAATCAAAGCAGAACTCTGTAGGTTGATTCAATATTCAACACAATCAATACACCGGTATAATTATTGCAGCTTCATGTTCAGTATATGCTTTATTTTGAGGCTATCATTCAGTATTAAGTTCGTTTCATTTTCCCAAGCTGATGAAAATGTGACCGGGTTAAAATTTTACGATTTACGGTCTCAGTTTTTAATGGAGAAAAAAAAGAACCCTGGTTTAACGTTGTAAAGTGATTCAAATCATGTCAATATTCTTGGTTATTATATAAGCCTGGACTGTCTCGTAAATAATAATGAATGATAATTTCCCCTACAAAATAAGTTTTGTTTTTCTGTATATTTTATAAGCTTCTCGAGGATATACATCGTCGGATACATAGTATCCATACTTAGGAAGATCGACTCGTTCATAACTATTTTTCTGAGTCACCTAAAACACATGAGAGAGAGAGAGAGAGAGAGAGAGAGAGAGAGAGAGAGAGAGAGAGAGAGAGAGAGAGAGAAAGAGAGAGAGAGAGAGAGAAGGGGGCTTGTGTACAAGGTGTGTGATTCACGGTCGTCTTCCAATATACAGGTAGGTAAGGTCTATTGTTTCTTAAGAGACAAAAACCCGTTCAATTCACACAGAATACACAAGAAACTAACACGTGTATGTATACACGTGTATCAGTAGAGCAACGATCATCACCCAAACAAACAAACCCTAACCCAAACAACAAACACCCACACCATAACAAAAACATCTAACAGTGTGCACGTACTTACATGTACATCTATACTATATACTAAATTTTAACCAGTTAACAAGAAACTTTAAAAGGAGTAAAAGCCTCACCTTCTTCAGTAACATCCACATAAATCACACACTTTAATGTCCATCTTTTCTCCTTTATTGCTCGTAGCTTATCAACGGCTGATCGTCGACAGAAGTGTGGCTGTCAGAATTTCCTCGTAAACGATTCACACGAGAAAAATATCCTCCAAACAAATATGTAGTATTGTTCCCTGTGCATGTTCATATGTTTCACAGCAAATTGAAAATGCATGTGTACACCGAAAGAATACACAACTTCTCTTCTGCATTACGGCTCTCTCTTTTCTACAATGCCGTTCGTTACTGTTTACATTCGGCGCGCGCGCGCGGGGGTCACAAACAGGGGAGCCCCGACAAATAGTTGCACATAGAACGTTTAAATAATGTGTGTTCATTTAATTCATAAATGATATAGATGAAAAAAATGAAATTGAATCACAACAATTTATCTAAGACGCAACACAACGTAATGCAGTAAATGCCTGGGCCTTAATGTGGCATTTGTTCGCTTGTGTGTCTATGTAGACATATTAACTCGTTCATGTACGATTCTCACATATTTGTTTTATGAAATTTGAAAAAAAATATAGGACAGAACTTGTTTAATTTGATACCAAATGACATTATTTAATATATTAACAATAACTAAATTAATTTTTTTTCATAAAATGATAACGATTTTTGCTATCAGAAAAATACGTGTATGAGCTGCTGACCCCTAATTATAGGGGCCAGCCCTTTTTTCTTAATTTTAAATGAAAGCTCTCGTTATTCTAAACAATTTTTGTTCTATATGTATTAACAAAATATTTTTAGTTTAAAGGTTATAATACAAAAAGCAACAAAATTTCAGCCCCGAAAAAATCTTAAATGTTGGCGACAAATAGCTCAAAAACTAACAAAGAAATTACCAAAATTTTCATGCCAGCAAAATTATAAAATGTTACCGACAATTTCGCCAAATTTCATGCATCTATCATCTGTAGTTCCCGAGATCAACTCTGGACAAAAGACCCCCCAATTTTCAATTAAAGGGCAATAACTCATTACCAGAAGTGAATTTTAAAAATTTGAAAAAAACGTCTAGAGATATTAATATCATCTACGTACCCTGAAAGTTTCATAGCAATCAGACAAAAAATGTTCGAGAAATCTCGTGCACAAAATTTGCGGGAAAAAAAAAATAATAATAAGAAACAGTAGAATAACAGAAGGGTTTTCCGTTGAAAAACGGAAAACCCTAATAATAATAATAATAATAATAAGAAAAGTGAAAAAGAAACCGAAGAATAATAGAAGGGTCTTCCGCTGAAGACGGAAGACCCTAACTAGAGCAAAGCTCGTTGCAAAGCAACGAGTGGGTCTTCCGTTAATGTAGGAAGTAAAGCTGGAAGTTCCTGTAAGAAGCAGAGCTCTTAAACCAATAACAAGAGTAACTAAAATAAAAAAATGAAAAAAAATCGAATTATACCTGGTACGACTTAACAAACCCGATTGATTTTTAGTACGATTTAACAAAAACCTTTTTGATTTCAAGAACGACTTAACCAAAAAATCCGAATGTGTTTAAGTACGACTACACAATTATCTTTGGTACGAGTTAATTTTACTATAAACATTACGCTATTTTTTAAACCAAAGACGCGGAAACAAAATTTCCGGAAAAATCCATTTTTAAACCCCGATATCTCTGTAATGCATCGTCTGATTTTAAAATGGATTTCAGTTTTAAATTAAGCTTAATAAAAGCTGCTTTGTTGCTTTATAATAAATATCAAATTATTGGTCAGAAAAGGTTTATCATAAAAAGACTTAATAGCCCTTGTACCCCCTAATTTGTGGGCCAGTCCCTTTTTCTTGATATCAAATAAAAGGTCTCGCTAATATAAACATATTTTGTTCTACAAGTGTTTATGAATTGTAAACCGTTCTCGAGGTATATGTACAAATGTGTTTTAGGGGCCGACCCTTTAATCCCTTACCGGGGCCACTAACAACAAAATTTTTGGTTTAATATTGTTCAGAACATTATTTTGAACAATTTTTGTTCTACATTGCTTTTTGAAATATTTCTTCTTTTTCAGCTATTAATGATCATAGTTTTGAGTTCTGGCCCCTTGAAACCCCTAATTACGTAATATATGTCTTAGGTATAGTACTGTTTAGTTGAACAGCTGTACAATGAACATTTTTGCTTCTATAATTAATAACAAAATATTGTTCAATAAAGAGTTATTGTAAAAAGATATAAGAGCCCTTTTGGCCCCTAATTTGAGAGGCCGGCCCCTTTTTCTTGATATCAAATTTAAGGTCTTGCAAATTTAAACATATTTTGTTCAACAAGTGTTCATGAAATGTTAACCGTTCTCGAGATATCTGTACAAATGTGTTTTAGAGGCCGACGCTTTAACTCCTAAATGGGGTCATAAACAAAAACATTTAAGGTGGCATATTGACAAGAACTTTATTTTAAGCAACTTTTGTTCTACATTGTTTTTTAAAAATATTTCTCCTTTTCCAGCTATTAATGATCAAAGTTTTGAACTTCTGGCCCCTTGAATCCCCTAATTACGTAACATATGACTTAAGTATGATACTGTATAGATAAACAGCTGTACAATGAACATATTTGCTTATATAATTAATAACAAATTATTGTTTAGTAAAGAGTTATTGTAAGAAGACTTTAGAGCCCCCTTGGCCCCTAATTTGAGGGGTCAGCCCCTTTTTCTTGATATCAAAGGAAAGCTCGTGAAAATTGAAACAACTTTTGCATTACATGCTTTAACAAATTATGTGCACATCAAAAGGTATTACAGAAAATGTGCAAAAATTTCGTAGAAAAATTTGGTGCTAATTTTCAGGTTCAGGCGAGCTTCGAGGCCTTGATCAATTTTCATAATTGGAAGCATGGGGGTAAATCTACAGACATTCATCTACAAACCCTGAAAATTTTAAGCTTCTATCTTGATTAGTTTCGGAGGATTTGCGTGGACAAAATGACCCTTAAAAATTTACAAAATCGTCTATATCTGAAACCGAAAGTGACGTCATCATGCAAAAATTTGAGAATATGTAGCGACGATGATGTTCTATCACTCCTAAAAATTTCAAGCAAATCAGTTGGGTAGTTTTTGAGAAATAGCGCTCCAAAAAAGTCAGAAAAAGAAAAAAAAGAACTAGAGCAAAGCTCGTTGCACAGCAAGGAGTGGGTCTTCCGTTAATGTCGGAAGTAAAGCTGGAAGTTCCTGTAAGAAGCAGAGCTCTTAAACCAATAACAAGAGTAACTAAAATATAAAATATGAAAAAAATTGAATTATTCCTGGTACGACTTAACAAAATAAGAATGATTTTAAATACGACTTAACAAACACCTTTCCGATTTCAAGAACGACTTAACAAAAAAAATCCGAATGTGTTCAAGTACGACTTAACAATTATTTTTGGTACGAGTTAATTTTACTTTAAACATTACGCTATTTTTTAAACCAAGGACGCGAAATCAAAATTTCCGGAAAAATCAATTTTTAATCCCAATATTTCTGTAATGCATCGTCCGATTTTAAAACGGGTTTCGGTTTTAAATTCAGCTTAATAAAAGCTTCTTTGCTGCTTTATGATTAATATCAAATAATTGGTCAGAAAAGAGTTATTATGAAAAGACTTAGTAGCCCTTCTGGTCCCTTATTTGAGGGGTCAGCCCCCTTTTCTTAATACAGTCATTTCATGCATATCTTTTACAATTTTATGATATGCTATGGTATGCAATTTCAATGATATGCTATGAGATTTGTATGCTATGCTATGAGATTTGTATGCTATGCTATGAGAAATGGAATGAAGAGATGAATGATATGTTATGATATGCTATGCTATGGTATGCTATGCGATTTGAACAAAAAACGCATCCATACACAAAAGAGTTCCACACATTTCGAAGTAAAATAATAAGAAGCCAAAGTTTACCACAAATCTATTATATGAACATTTATTTTTTCAAATAAAAACATTTAAAGCCGAGTTAAAATAGTGTTGTATGCTATGCTATGGTATGCTGTGATATAATATGACGAATGCGATTTTATGAGATTGTATGCTATGGTATGAGATTCAAATACTATGCTATGAGATTTCAATGCTATGCTATGAGATTTCAATGCTATACTAAGCTATGGTGTATGTTGTAAAAGATATGCTTGAACCGACTGTATCAAATAAAAGGTCTCGCTAATATAAACATATTTTGTTCTACAAGTGTTCATGAATTGTAAACCGTTCTCGAGATATCTGTACAAATGCGTTTTAGGGGCCGACCCTTTAACCCCTTACCGGGGCCACTAACAACAAAATTTTTTGTATCATATTGTTAAGAACATCATTTTGAAGAACTTTTGTTCTACATTGCTTTTAAAAATATTTCTCCTTTTTCAGTTATTAATGATCAGAGTTTTGAGTTCTGGCCCCTGAAACCCCTTATTACGTAAAATATGACTTAGGTATGGTACTGTATAGATGAACAGCTGTACAATGAACATTTTTGCTTCTATAATTAATAACAAAATATTGTTCAGTAAATAGTTATTGTAAGAAGATTTTAGAGCCCTCTTGACCCCTAATTTGAGGGGCCAGCCCCTTTTTCTTGATATCAAATAAAAGCCAGTTCGAATTGAAACAGCTTTTGCATTACATGTTTTAACAAAATATTTATACGTCAAATGATATTACGGAAAATGTGCGAAAATTTTGAGAAAAAAATTGGTGCTAATTTTCAGGTTCAGGCGAGCTTCTAGGCCTTGCGCATTTTTCGCAATTGGAAGCATGGAGGGAAATCTACCGACATTCATCTACAATCCATTCAAATTTCAAGCTTTTATCATGATTAGTTTCAGAGGAGATGCGTGGACAAAATGACCCTTAAAAATTTACAAATCGTCCATATCTGAAACCGAAAGTGACGTCATCATTTGAAATTTTATTAATCAGTAGCGACATTGATGCTTTATAACTCCTAAAAATTTGGTGTAAATCGGTTGAATAGTTTCTGAGAAATAACGCTCCAAAAAGTCAGAAAAAGAAAAAAAAGTATAACTAGAGCAAAGCTCGTTGCAAAGCAACGAGTGGGTCTTCCGTTAATGTCGGGAGTAAAGCTGGAAGTTCCTGTAAAAAACAGAGCTCTTAAACCAATAACAAGAGTAACTAAAATATAAAAGATGAAAAAAATCGAATTGTTCCTGGTATGACTTAACAAAATACGAATGATTTTAAGTACGACTTAACAAACAACTTTCCGATTTCAAGAACGACTTAACAAAAAAAATCCGAATGTGTTCAAGTACGACTTAACATTTATTTTTGGTACGAGTTAATTTTACTTTAAACATTACGCTATTTTTTAAACCAAGGACGCGGAATCAAAATTTCCGGAAAAATCAATTTTTAAACCCCGATATCTCTGTAATGTATCGTCCGATTTTAAAACAGGTTTCGGTTTTAAATTAAGCTTAATAAAAGTTTCTTTGCTGGTTTATGATTAATAGCAAATTATTGGTCAGAAAGGAGTTATTATGAAAAGACTTAGTAGCCCTTCTGGCCCCTAATTTGAGGGGTCAGCCCCCTTTTCATGATATCAAATAAAAGGTCTCGCTTATATAAACATATTTTGTTTTACAAGTGTTCGTGAATTGTAAACCGTTCTCGATATATCTGTACAAATGTGTTTTAGGGGCCGACCCTTTAACCCCTTACCGGGGCCACTAACAACAAAATTTTTGGTATCATATTGTTAAGAACATAATTTTGAAGAACTTTTGTTCTGCATTGCTTTTAAAAATATTTCTCCTTTTTCAGATATTTATGATCAGAGTTTTGAGTTCTGGCCCCTTGAAACCCCTAATTACGTAATATATGACTTAGGTATGGTAATGTATAGATGAACAGCTGTACAATGAACATTTTTGCTTTTATAATTAATAACAAAATATTTTTCAGTAAAGAGTTATTCTAAGAAAACATTAGAGCCCTCTTGACCCCTAATTTGAGGGGCTAGCCCCTTTTTCTTGACATTAAATGAAAGGTCTTGTAAATATAAACAAATTTTGTTTAACAAGTGTTCACAAAATGTTTACCGTTCTTGAGATATCTGTACAAATGTGTTTTAGGGGCCGACCCTTTAACTCCTAAATGGGGTCATAAACAAAAGCATTTAAGGCAGCATATTGTACAAAACATTATTTTGAAGAACTTTTGTTCTACATTGCTTTTAAAAATATTTCTTCTTTTTCAGATATCAATGATCAAAGTTTTGAACTTCTGGCCCCTTGAAACCCCTAATTACGTAATATATGACTTAAATATGGTACTGTATAGCTAAACAGCTGTACAATGAACATTTTTGCTTCAATAATTGATAACAAATTATTGTTCACTAAAAAGTTATTGCAAATAGACTTTAGAGCCCTCTTAGCCCCTAATTTGAGGGGACAGCCCCTTTTCCTTGATATCAAATAAAAGCCCGTGCAAATTAAAACAGCTTTTGCATTACATGTTTTAACAAAATATTTATACGTCAAAAGATATTACGGAAAATGTGCGAAAATTTTGTGAAAAAATTTGGTGCTAATTTTCAGGTTCAGGCGAGCTTCTAGGCCTTGCGCATTTTTCGCAATTGGAAGCATGGAGGGAAATCTACAGACATTCATCTACAATCCCTGCAAATTTCAAGCTTTTATCTTGATTAGTTTTAGAGGAGATGCGTGGACAAAATGACCCTTAAAAATTTACAAAATCGTCCATATCTGAAACCGGAAGTGACGTAATCATTTGAAATTTTAATAATCAGTAGCGACATTATTGCTTTATAACTCCTAAAAATTTGGTGTAAATCGGTTGAATAGTTTCTGAGAAATAAGGCTCCAAAAAAGTCAGAAAAAGAAAAAAAAGTATAATAATAAAGAAAAAGAAACCGTAGAATAACAGAAGGGTTTTCCGTTGAAAACGGAAAACCCTAATAATAAAGAAAAAGAAACCGTAGAATAACAGAAGGGTTTTCCGTTGAAAACGGAAAACCCTAATAATAAAGAACGAGAGTAAAGATGGAAGTTCCTGTAAGAAGCAGAGTTATGATACCAACTACAAAGAAAATAAAAGAAAATATTTTTAAAAAATCGAATAATTCTTAGTACGACTAAACAATGTCTGAATGATTTCAAGAACGAATTAACAAAAACCTTTACAATAGAACGACTTAATAAAAAAAATGTCCCGAATGTCTTCAAGTACTAATTAACAATTTCAGAATTATTTTAGGTACGTGTTCATTTAACTTTGAACATAACACTATTTTCTTAACAAAGAACATGGAATCAAAATTTCCGGAAAACTCAATTTTTAAATCCCAATTTTTTTGTAATGCTTAATAAAAGCTCCTTTGTTGCTTTATGATTTATATCAAATTATTGGTAATAAAAGAGTTATTATAAAAAGGCTTAATAGCTCTTCTGGCCCCTAATTTGAGGGAACATCCCCTTTTTCTTGATATCAAATTAAAGGTCTCGCCAATATAAACGTATTTTGTTCTACAAATGTTCACGAATGGTTAACCGTTATCGAGATATCTAAACAACTGTATTTTAGGGGCCGACCCTTTAACTCTTTACCGGGGCCACTAACAACAACACTTATGGTATCATATTGTTCAGAACATTATTTTGAACAACCCTTGTTCTACATTGCTTTTAAGAATATGTCTCCTTTTTCAGATATTAGTGATCAGGTTTTTGAATTCTGGCCCGTTGAAACCCCTAATTACGGAATATATGACTTAGGTATGATACTGTATAGATCAACAGCTGTACAAAAAATATTTTTGCTAATATAATTAATAACAAATTATTGTTCAGTAGAGAGTTCTAGTAAGAAAATTTAAGACCCCTCTTGACCCCTAATTGGAGGGGCCAGCCCCTTTTTCTTGATATCAAATGAAAGGTCTTGCAAATATAAACATATTTGTTCAACGAGTGTACACGAAATGTTAACCCTTCTTAGGATATCTGTATAAATGTGTTTTAGGGGCCGGCCCTTTATCTCCTAAATGGGGTCATGAGCAAAAAATTTAAGGTGGCATATTGTACAGAACATTATTCTAAGAAACTTTTGTTCTACAATGCTTTTCAAAATATTTCTCCTTTTTCATATATTAATGATCGAAATTTTGAATTCCTGGCCCCTTACACCCCTAATTAGGTAACATATGACTTAAGTATGGCACTGTATAGGAAAACAGCCCAACAATGAACATTTTTGCTTCTATAATTATTAACAAATTATTACTCAGTAAAGAGTTATTGTAAGAAGATTTTACAGCCCTCTTGGCCCCTAATTTGAGGGGTCAGCCCCTTTTTCATGATATTAAACGAAAGCTCGTGTAATTAGAAACACCATTTGCATTACATGTTTTAACAAAATATTTATACATCAAAAGATATCAAAGAAAATTTTCAAAAATTTCGTGAAAAAATTTGGTGCCAATTTTCAGGTTCAGGCGAGCTTTGAGGCCTTTAGCAATTTTCATCATTGGAAGCATGGGGGTACATCTACATATATTCATCTACAATCCCTGAAAATTTCAAGCTTCTATCTTGATTAGTTTTGGAGGAGATGCGTGGACAAAATGACCCTTAAAAATTTACAAAATCGTCAATATCTCAAACCGGAAGTGACGTCATCATTTAAAAATTTTATAATATGTAGCGCCGATTATGCTTTCTTTGTCCGACAAATTTCGTTCGAACCGGTTGGATAGTTTCTGAGAAATAGCGCTCCAAAAAAGTCAGAAAAAGAAAAAAAAGAATAACTAGAGCAAAGCTCGTTGCAAAGCAACGAGTGGGTCTTCCGTTAATGTCCAGAGAAAGGCTAGAGGTACCTGTAAGAAGCAGAGTTCTTAAGCCAAGAACAAGAGTAACTAAAACAATAAAAAAAATCGAATAATTCTTGGTACGACTTAACAAAATCCGAATGATTTTCAGTATGACTGAACAAAAACCTTTCCGATTTCAAGAATGTCTTTACAGAATAAACCCGAATGTGTTCATGTACGACTTGACACGATTATTTTTGGTACGAATTAATTTCACGCTATTTTTTAAACCAAGAACGCGGAATCAAAATTTCCGGAAAAATCAAATTTTAAATCCCAATTTCTCTGTAGTGCATGGTCCGATTTTATAACGAATTTCAGCGTTAGATTAAGATAAAAAAAAATTCTTTGTTTTTGCTAAATGAAGGATATCAAATTATCGCTTAGAAAAAGGTTATCATAAAAAGACTTACTAGCCCTTTTAGCCCCTAATTGGAGGGGCCAGCCCTTTTTTCTTTATATCAAATAAAAGGTCTCACAAAAACATATTTTGTTCACATGTATTCACGAATTGTTTAACGTTTTCGAGATATCTGAACAGCTGTGTTTTAGGGGCCGACCCTTTAACTCCTTACCGGGGCCACCAACATAAATTGTTTAGTTGCCATATTGTTAAGAACATTATTCTTAACATTTTGTGTTCTACATTGCGTTTAAAGATATTTCTCCTTTTTCAGATATTATTTGTGATCAAAGTTTTAAACTTCTGGGCCCTTGAAACCCCTAATTACGTAATATATGACTTAGTTATGGTACTGTAAAGATAAACAGCTGTACAGTGAACATTTTTGCTTCTATAATTAATAACAAATTTTTGTTCAGTAAAGAGTTATTGTAAGAAGATTTTAGAGCCCTCTTGGCCCCTAATTTTAGGGGCCAGTCCCTTTTCCTTGATATCAAATTAAAGGTCTTGCAAATATAAGTATATTTTGTTCACCAAGTGTTCACAAAGTGTTAACCGTTCTCGAGATATCTGTACAAATGTGTTTTAGGGGCCGACCCTTAAACTCCTTAATGGGGCCATCAAGAAAAAATTTAAGGTGGCATAATGTACAGAACATTATTTTGAGCAATTTTTGTTCTACATTGCATTTCAAAATGTTTCTCCTTTTTCCGATATAAATGATCAAAGTTTTGAACTTTTGGCCCCTTGAAACCCCTAATTACGTAAAATATGACTTAGCTATGGTACGCTGTAGATAAACAGTTGTACAATGAACATTTTTGCTTCTATGATTGATAACAAATTATTGTTCAGTAAAAGGTTATTGTAAGAAGACTTAAGAGCCTTCTTGGCCCCTAATTTGAGGGGCCAGCCCCTTTTTCTTGATATCAAATTAAAGGTCTTGCAAAAATAAACATTTTTTGCATTACAGTGTTAAACAAAATATGTATAGATCAAAAGATATTTCAGAAAATGTTCAAAAATTTCGTGGAAAAATTTGGTGCTTATTTTCAGAATCAGGCGAGCTTCAAAGCCTTGCACAATTTTCCTAAGTGAAGGCAATGGGGTACATCTACATACATTTATCTACAATCTCTGAAAATTTCAAGCTTCTATCTTGATTAGTTTCGGAGGAGATGCGTGGACAAAATGACCCTTAAAAATTTACAAAATCGTCAATTTCTGAAACCGGAAGTGACGTCATAAGTTCAAATTTTAATAACCTTGAGTATTTACGATACCAAACAAGTTCTAAAAATTTCGTGGAAATCGGTTGAATAGTTTTTGAGATATAAGCCACCAAAAAAGTCAGAGGAAGAATAATAATAATGAAAAAGAATCCGAAGAAAAACAATAGGGTCTTCCGTTGGAAACGGAAGACCCTAACTAGAGCAAAGCTCGTTGCAAAGCAACGAGTGGGTTTTCCGTTAATGTCGGAAGTAAAGCTGGAAGTTCCTGTAAGAAGCAGAGCTCAAAAAATAATTAAATAGTAACTAAAATATAAAAGATGAAAAAAATCGAATTATTCCTGGTACGACTAAACAAAATACGAATTATTTTAAGTACGACTTAACAAACACCTTTTCGATTTCAAGAACGACTTAACAAAAACAATCCAAATGTGTTCAAGTACGACTTAACAATTATTTTTGGTACGAGTTGATTTCACTTTAAACATTACGCTTTTTTAAACCAAGGACGCGGAATCAAAATTTCCGGAAAAATCAATTTTTGAACCCTGACATCTCTGTAATGCATCGTCCGATTTTAAAACGGGTTTCGGTTTTAAATTAAGCTTAATAAAAGCTTCTTTGCTGCTTTATGATTAATATCAAATTATTGGTCAGAAAAGAGTTATTATGAAAAGACTTAGTAGCCCTTCTGGCCCCTAATTTTAGGGGTCAGCCCCTTTTTCTTGATAGCAAATAAAAGGTCTCGCTAATATAAACATATTTTGTTCTACAAGTGTTCATGAATTGTAAACCGTTCTCGAGATATCTGTACAAATGTGTTTTAGGGGCCGACCCTTTAACCCCTTACCGGGGCCACTAACAACAACATTTTTTGTATCATATTGTTAAGAACATTATTTTGAAGAACTTTTGTTCTACATTGCTTTTAAAAATATTTCTCCTTTTTCAGATATTAATGATCAGAGTTTTTGAGTTCTAGCCCCTTGAAACCTCTAATTACGTAATACATGACTTAGGTATGGTACTGTATATATGAACAGCTGTACAATGAACATTTTTGCTTCTATAATTAATAACACAATATTGTTCAGTAAAGATATATTATAAGAAGACATTAGAGCCCTCTTGACCCCTAATTTGAGGGGCCAGCCCCTTTTTCTTGACATCAAATAAAAGGTTTTGTAAATATAAAATATTTTGTTTAACAAGTGTTCACAAAATGTTTACCGTTCTTGAGATATCTGTACAAATCTGTTTTTGGGGCCGACCCTTTAACTCCTAAATGGGGTCATCAACAAAAACATTTAAGGTAGCATATTGTACAAAACATTATTTTGAACAACTTTTATTCTACATTGCTTTTCAAAATATTTCTCCTTTTTCAGATATTAATGATCAAAGTTTTGAACTTCTGGCCCCTTGAAACCCCTAATTACGTAATATATGACTTAAGTATGGTACTGTATAGATAAACAGCTGTACAATGAACATTTTTGCTTCTATAGTTGATAACAAATTATTGTTCACTAAAAAGTTATCGCAAATAGACTTTAGAGCCCTCTTAGCCCCTAATTTGAGGGGCCAGCCCCTTTTCCTTTATATCAAATAAAAGCCCGTGCAAATTGAAACAGCTTTTGCATTACATGTTTTAACAAAATATTTATACGTCAAAAGATATTACGGAAAATGTGCGGAAATTTTGTGAAAAAATTTGGTGCTAATTTTCAGGTTCAGGCGAGCTTCTAGGCCTTGCGCATTTTTCGCAATTGGAAGCATGGAGGGAAATCTACCGACATTCATCTACAATCCCTGCAAATTTCAAGCTTTTATCATGATTAGTTTCAGAGGAGATGCGTGGACAAAAGACCCTTAAAAATTTACAAAATCATCCATATCTGAAACCGGAAGTGACGTAATCATTTGAAATTTTATTAATCAGTAGCAACATTGATGCTTTATAACTCCTAAAAATTTGGTGTAAATCGGTTGAATAGTTTCTGAGAAATAACGCTCCAAAAAAGTCAGAAAAAGAAAAAAAAGTATAACTAGAGCAAAGCTCGTTGCAAAGCAACGAGTGGGTCTTCCGTTAATACCGGAAGTAAAGCTGGAAGCTCCTGTAAGAAGCAGAGCTCTTAAACCAATAACAAGAGTAACTAAAATAAAAAGATGAAAAAAATCGAATTATTCCTGGTACGACTTAACAAAATCCGAATGATTTTAAGTACGAATTAACAAAAACCTTTTTGATTTTAAGAACGACTTAACAAAAAAATCCGAATGTGTTTAAGTACGACAATTATTTTTGGTAAGAGTTAACTTTACTATTAACGTTATGCTATTTTTAAAACCAAGGACGCGGAATCAAAATTTCCGGAAAAATCAATTTTTAAACCCCGATATCTCTGTAATGCATCATCCGATTTTAAAACGGCTTTCAGTGTTAGATTCAGCTTAATAAGCTCTACAAAACACATATTCGTTTTTGATTTGATCAGAAAATTCATTTTTTCGAAAAATTTGTTTCACTTCCGGTTTCGACCGGAAGTGACAGATTTTCATTTCGAGCCTTATTACAGAGGTAAATCGATTAAATCATAACCATTGAAAATTTCAAGTCTCTATCTTAAAGCATTTTTGAGAAACGCCGCGGACAAAATGACTTTTTGAAAATTTTAAAAATGACGTAACGTAAAAACGGAAGTGACAATGTCAGGAAAACTTTTATCATTTTTGAGGGATAATAGTGTGTCATTATCTCTGAAAGTTTCATTAAAATCGGTTGGAAACTTTTTGAGTTATAAAGCCGAGAAGGAGTCAGAAAAAAAAAAGAAAAAGTATAATAACTAGAGCAAAGCTCGTTGCAAAGCAACGAGTGGGTCTTCCGTTAATGTCGGAAGTAAAGCTGGAAGTTCCTGTAAGAAGCAGAGCTCTTAAACCAATAAAGAGAATACCTTAAATAAAAAGATGAAAAAATCGAATTATTCCTGGTACGACTTAACAAAAACCGAATAATTTTACGTACGACTTAACAAAAACCTTTCCCATTTCAAGAACGACTTAACAAAAAAAATCCGAATGTGTTACAGTACGACTTAACAATTAATTTTTAGGTACAAGTTAATTAAATCAAGAACTTGATACTAATTTCTTAACCAAAAACGCGGAATCAAAATTTCCGGAAAAATCATTTTTTGAACTCGTATATCTCTGTAATGCATCGTCCGATTTTAAAACGGCTTTCAGTGTTAGATTCAGCTAAATAAGCTCTATAAAACACATATTCATTTTTGATTTGATCAGAAAATTCATTTTTTCGAAAAATTTGATTCCCTTCCGGTTTTGACCGGAAGTGACAGATTTTCATTTTCAGCCTTATTACAGAGGTAAATCGATTAAATCATAACCATTGAAAATTTCAAGCCTCTATCTTAAAGCGTTTTTGAGAAACGCCGCGGACAAAATGACTTTTTGAAATTTTTTAAAATGACGTAACGTAAAAACGGAAGTGAAGTTTTCAAAGAAACTTCACAAACTTTGAGGAATTATGTTTGCACACAACCTCTGAAAATTTCATCAAAATCGGTTGTAAACTTTTTGAGTTATAAAGCCGAGAAGGAGTCAGAAAAAAAAAGAAAAAGTATAATAATAACTAGAGCAAAGCTCGTTGCAAAGCAACGAGTGGGTCTTCCGTTAATGTCGGATTTAAAGCTGGAAGTTCCTGTAAGAAGCAGAGCTCCTAAACCAATAACAAAAGTAACTAAAATAAAAAGATGAAAACAATCGAATTATTCCTGGTACGACTTAACAATATCCGAATCATTTTAAGTACGACTTAACAAAAACCTTTCTGATTTCAAGAACGACTTAACCAAAAAATCCGAATGTGTTTAAGTACGACTTAGCAATTATTTTTGGTACGAGTTAATATCACTTTAAACAAAACGCTATTTTTTAAACCAAGGACGCGGAATCAAAATTTCCGGAAAAAATCAATTTTTAAACCCCGATATCTCTGTAATGCATCGTCCGATTCAAAAACGGATTTCAGTTTTGAACTCAGCATGAAAATTACTGTAAGATACGTACGTAAAATTTTTAAAATTGAAAAACATGAAAATTCAAAAAAATTGGTTTTGCTTCCGGTTTCGACCGGAAGTGTCCGAATTGAGTTTCCAGCCTTATGTCATAAGTAAAACGATTGTTCTATCTTCTCTGTAAATCTCATAGCTTTATCTTAAATCAAAAATGAGAAAAGCTCCGGACAAAATCACTTTTTAAAACGTGAAAAACGTCAATATCTGACGAAATTGATGACGTCATCAAATAACTTTTTCATATCATAGAGATCTTTTAAATACACATTACACCTGTAAATTACAAAACAATCGATGCAAGCGTTTTTGAAATATTTGAGTTGGAAAAAAAATAAAAAGAATAATAATAATAAGAATAAGAAAAAAAAGAAACCGTAGAAAAACAAAAGGGTCTTCCGTTGAAAACGGAAGACCCTAATAAAAAGAAACCGAAGAATAACAAGAGGGTCTTCCGTTGAAAACGGAAGACCCTAATAATAGAAAGAAACCGAAGAATAACAAGAGGGTCTTCCGTTGGAAACGGAAGACCCTAATAACTAGAGCAAAGCTCGTTGCAAAGCAACGAGTGGGTCTTCCGTTAATGTCAAAAGTAAAGCTTGATGTTCCTGCAAGAAGCAGAGTGTTTAAATCAATAACAAGAGCAACTTAAAGTAAAAGATAAAAATAAATACGAATGATACTATGTACGAATTAACAAAAACCTTAACGATTCTAAGAACGACTTAACAAAAAAAATTATTCCGAAGGTGTCAAAGTACTTAACAAAATTCGATTTATTTTTGGTACGAGTTTGAACTTTACGCTATTTTTGAAACCAAAAACGCAGAATCAAAATTTCTGAGAAATCAATTTTTAAACCCCGATATCTGTTATGCATCGTCCGATTTTAAAACGGATTTTAGTTTTGTACTCATCATGAAAATTACCGTAGGTTACATAATATGTTTAATTTTTAATATTGAAAAACAATGAAAAACCAAAACAAGAGGCAAGTTTTTGAGAACAAGATTTTCAAAGATTTTCTCTATATATTCCTATGTAAAACTTGATCCCCCTCTTGTGGCCCCTCCCTACCCCCGGGGACCATGATTTGAACAAACTTGAATCTACACTACCCGAGAATGCCTCCACACAAGTTTAAGCTTTTCAGGCCGAATAGTTTTTGAGAAGAAGATTTTTGAAAATAACCAACAAATTTTCAATAATTCTCAATTACCTCCCCTTTAAAGAGGGCGTGGCCCTTCATTCAAACAAACTTGAATCCCCTTCACCTAGTGGTGGTGCTTAGTGCCAAATTTGGTTGAAATCTGCCCAGTGGTTCTTGAGAAGAACATGAAAATATGAAAAGTTTACAACAACGACAACAACAAATTGTGATCAGAAAAGCTCACTTGAGCCTTTGGCTCAGGTGAGCTAAAAACAAAATAAAGGAAACATAGTTGCATACTTTTATTGAAAAACAATTTTTCACAGCTAACAATTGTAAATTACTTTAAACAGCCATAATTTTGTTTGTTATAATTTCTTATGAAACACAAACCACAACAAGGCATGATGCTTTCTTAAAGTTCCATTACAGTAACTGTTCATGAATTATCCGATTTAATTTGAATTACTGGTAAATAGTCTGTAGAACACATTAAGGAATATGCATGTATGTAGAGGTGACAGGTTAACCTCAAGAGCTGAAAAGAATCAACAGGTAAAAACCATGTGGCCACCAATAGCTGAAATTAAAAAAATCAATAAGCTGTGTTAATACATGTACCGGTACTTATAATAGCTGTGTTTACATTAATATATGCATAGTATTTCTGAAAAAAAAAATACACTGACCATGCAGTGTAATTAGTATGACATATCCCGATACGTGACATAAGATGGCACAGGACAGTTTTTTTGATACATTTCATTGTGGCCTGGGGACGTGTGTGTTCGGAACCCTGTAACTAGAATTTCGCATTTTACTTCTGAACCTCATGTACCTAACATATGGGGCCTACATATTGAATATCAATTTCAACAAGAGACATCCCTCTAACTAATGATAATCATTAAAAATCATTTCATGAATTTTAGCAACACTCATAACCCTTCAAGTACAGCAACTCTCAATTTTACACAAATATTGACGGGTACTTTATCCGAAACTGTCCCTTGCTACCTTTAACTTACATTAACATTCTCTGAAAAGTCATCTTGTCTTACACTTACAAAGCTTATGCTATTCTGAGAAAAAGTATACCTCATTTTGCCAATTCCATTAAGGATTAAGAAAAATATGGCCATTTAAGTGAGACCAGCATTTCCACTTTCTTCTATTTAACACAGATTCACAGGGCTCTCCATAAATAAAGCATCTTTACCTTATATTATAGAGGTCAACTGTTGTTCAACCTCCCTAAATAAGAAACCTTATTCAAAACTACATACATATACATGATATTATCATGACAAAAGCATCACATCACTTAGAAATACCCTTACATGTATACCCTCCCCCTATTTTTTGATTTTCCTAAGAAGCATTAGTTTGAACACTTTAACCAAATATTATGAAACTTGTTGCAATTCCCTTGAGTCATTTCTGACACATATTTAAAAACAACCATCACTGATATTGAAAATTGATCTTTTCTTGATAAATGGATGAAATGTAACATTTTTTTTCACAAAAAGACATGCCGCCATACATGTGATTTCTTGTTTTCATGAAACAGTAAGCTTAATTTAATCATTTTTAGTGAATATCTTATTTATTCTGGTTTCTAGTCTCCTTTTAACTTTGCTAAAATAGTAAAACCTACAAGTGTGATGTCTGCTCTTAATTAAAATGAAATTCAAACACAACCGGGTACCTGGGGACGGATGAGAATTCCATGATAAATGATCAAATTTTACATGTTTTCCTACATTTTTGATGCATATATACAATAAAAGGGTAAACATTTGTTGTTTCTTGATCATTTCGAGAGTAATTATTATAGCAGATGTTATTTCAAATGTACATTTACATATCCAACATGTAATGGTAATGAAGACAATTGGAAAGAGGGGGTAGCTTTTTGAATTCCGTAAATATATCTAAAATATCACTTTTGGATAGGAAGGAGCAAAAACTTGAGTTTTTTGACATATTGTATACTTTGATAACTGCATTTGTCTACATGTGAATTTTATTTGAAAGAAAAATATGCTGTTTTAAAAAAATTGAGTTATATAAGTCAGGTTGCTTGATGTTATTTCATGAAAGCAGACAGCAAAATTGCTGCAAATTTATCATTTAAATAATTCAATTGATCAAAACTCTTTTACTGTGCAGTATTAATTCTTATCTCAGTAATTAACTTAAGCCTATTAATTGTCATCAGGATAGGAAATACCTACTTTCTAAGCCAATTTACTCTAGTGGTGGTAATTCTACACATTTAAAAGGGATTTACTTCCCTTGTATATTATAGCTAATAAATCATGTAATGACATATATAACCAACAAAATCATCCATTTTCCCAAAATAGACTACTTTTGGTACAAAATCCACTCAAAATTACAGTTAAATGAAAAATCTGAAAATACCATGTAGTCTTGAAACTTACACTAACATTCTCTGAAAAGTCATCTTGTCTTAAACTTACAAAGCTTATGCTATTCTGAGAAAAAGTATACCTCATTTTGCCAATTCCATTAAGGATTAAGAAAAATATGGCCATTTAAGTGAACCCAGCATTTCCACTTTCTTCTATTTAACACAGATTTATAGGGCTCTCCATAAATAAAGCATCTTTACCTAATCTTTTAGAGGTCAACTGTTGTTCAACCTCCCTAAATAAGAAACCTTTTTCAAAACTACATACATATACATGATATTATCATGACAAAAGCATCACATCACTTAGATATACCCTTACATATATACCCTCCCCCTATTTTTTGATTTTCCTAAGAAGCATTAGTTTGAACACTTTAACCAAATATTATGAAATTTAAATGCTTCTATTCTGATCAATTGAATTTTTAAGCAGCGTGAAATTAAAACCATCGCAATTGAAACTTTAGTAAAAATCATGAAATTTTAACACGGTGGAATTAAAAAGACTTCCAGTATTTCATCCGAACAGCCTCAAAGTATAATTTTCTGCTATACCATTTTTTTTAAATGAATTCTACTGGGGTTTTTTTGTGCAAATAAATTTAGCGACAGGTTTTAAAAACAATATTATGTTTAGTATGTATAAAATTTCATAAACAATTTTACAAAGCTTTGGATTTTAGTTGCACAATGAAAAAATGAGGGATTGCACGATAATACATGCTCATTTTGAAATTTAAAGCATTGTTGATTTCTTTTCCTAGATAGAGATATGCACAAAATGATGTTGCTCTGTGATGCTTTGCCAAGATTAAAAGCATGAGAGAGAGAGAGAGAGAGAGAGATCTGAGGCGCATGTAGTATAAATTATTGCATACATTTGTCTTACTGTAAAAATTGTTTACAATGTAGATGTGTTCTGCATGTAAAGTTTACCTAAAATGAATCAATAAAATTCAATATATATAAGAGATAAACTAATCTCAAAGAATTTACAATGTTCTGTGAAATAATCAAATCTTGAGAAGAATGTTTTATAGATATCAGGGAACATTAACCTAAAATCTGAACTTAAAGTTCGTTTCATCTTGCACTCTGTTTTACATGCTCTTTCACAGGTGATAATCATATATAACGGCGAGCCAGACAAAAGTTCTAATTTTAATTAGACTGAATATTTACCATGTCAAATATATTTATTTTATTTTAATTAAGCACAAGCCTGTCTGAGTTCTTTAATTCATTAATTAAGTGGATGTGATATGGTAAAGATCTGCTATATTCAAATATTTAGGATAAAGTTATCATCATGCAAACATGCACTCTAATTACAACATTCTACTCTTGTGTGCCTTTGGACCCCCACCCCTTTTAATTACACTCTTTTACAGTGTGTGGTGTGTTGTTCAATACAAAATAAGACATACATAATAATAAATAGAAATTCAAAAGAGTAGTGTGCAAAACATACACGTGAAAATACATTGGACAGATAAAATCCCGAGATTTCTCAGACTCAAATGCCCGCTTTTATATTGTTACGCACGTCAAAAGCGGAGGTTGGGGTCAGAGGAATGTCGGATTAGATTGAAAAGTGCACAAACACTTTGAAAAGAAAAAGTCAATACGACATATCCTGTATTGAAACATACCTTTAAATCTGTCATACGTTAGTTGAGCTGAAATTTCCACTATCGCGGTCTTGCAGGCCATTCTTCTGACACACCGCTATCAGCTGTTGTTCGCGGTCAAAACATGGCGACTTGACATGGGGAACCGTACGATAATTATTTCGATTAAAACTAATAAGACTAATAAAAACTAACAACGTAATTATCGATCGAAGTAAGGAAATCGTTTCGATAAACACTCTGATTAACTATATAAAAAACGAGGTCGGTTTTATGACCTGTACGAAATCTTTTTAGCGGGAGTTACTTTCAGTGGGAAGTTTGCACTATTTTTTAAACCAATAACGAGGAATCAACATTTCCGGAGAAATCAATATTTAAAGCCCGATATCTCTGCAATGCAGTATCCGATTTTAAAACGAATTTCAGTTTTGTATTTAGCTTTGCAAACTATACAAAATGCATATAATTTTATGTTTTTTATACAGTTTTATGATCAGTACGAATTGTTACAGTAGGAGTTACTTTCAGTGTGAATTTTGCACTATTTTTGAAACCAAGAACGCGGCATCAAAATTTCCGGGAAAATCAGTTTTTAAACCCCGATATCTCTGTAATGCATCCTCCGAATTTTAAACGGTTTTCTTTCAGCATTAGATTCAGCTAAAAAAGCTCTACGTATACGTTTTTTGTTTGATCAAAAAATTCAATTTTTCGAAAAAATTGATTCGCTTCCAGTTTCGACCAGAAGTGACAGATTTTTATCATATAGCTTTGTTACAGAGGTAAATCGACCAAATCATAAGCATTGAAAATTTCAAGCCTCTATCTTAAAGCGTTTTTGAGAAAAGTCCCGGACAAAATGACTTTTTTAAAATTTTAAAAATGACGTAACGTCAAAACGGAAGTGACGTTGTCTTTAAAACTTAATCATCTTTAAAGGACGATAACTTGCTAAAATCTATGGAAGTTTCATTGAAATCGGTTGAAAACTTTTTGAGTTATGAAGCAAAAAAGGAGTCAGAAAAAAAAGAAAAAGTATAATAATACTAGAGCAAAGCTCGTTGCAAAGCAACGAGTGGGTCTTCCGTTTATGTTGGAAGTAAAGCTGGAAGTTCCTGCAAGAAGCAAAGCTCTTAAACCAATAACAAAAGTAACTAAAATAAAAAGATGAAAAAAATCGAATATTCTTGGTACGACTTAACAAAATACGAATGATTTTAAGTACGACTTATCAAAAACCTTTCCGATTTTAAGAACGACTTAACCAAAAAAAAAATCCGAATGTGTTACAGTACGACTTAAGAATTATTTATAGTACGAGTTAATTTCACTTTTAACATTACGCTATTTTTTAAACCAAGGACGCGGAATCACAATTTCCGGAAAAATCAATTTTTAAACCCCAATATCTCTGTAATGCATCGTCCGATTTTAAAACGGCTTTCAGTGTTAGATTCAGCTAAGTAAGCTCTACAAAACACATATTCATTTTTGATTTGATCTGAAAATTCATTTTTTCGAAAAATTTGTTTCACTTCCGGTTTCGACCGGAAGTGACAGATTTTCATTTCGAGCCTTATTACAGAGGTAAATCGATCAAATCATAACCATTCAAAATTTCAAGCCTCTATCTTAAAGCGTTTTTGAGAAAAGTCCGGGACAAAATGACTTTTTGAAATTTTTAAAAATGACGTCACGTCAAAACGGAGGTAACGTTCTCTTTAAAACTTTTACATTTTTGAGGGACGCTAACTTGCAAAAATCTCTGAAAATTTCATTAAAATCGGTTTAAAACCTTTTGAGTTATGAGGCAAAAAAGGAGTCAGAAGAAAAGAAAAAGAATAATAATAATAACTAGAGCAAAGCTCGTTGCAAAGCAACGAGTGGGTCTTCCGTTAATGTCGGAAGTAAAGCTGGAAGTTCCTGTAAGAAGCAGAGCTCTTAAACCAACAACAAGAGTAACTAAAAAAAAAAGATGAAAAAAAAATCGAATTATTCCTGGTATGACTTAACAAACCCGAATGATATTAAGTACGATTTAACAAAAACATTTTTGATTTCAAGAACGACTTAACAAAAAAATCCGAATGTTTTTAAGCACGACTTAACAATTATTTTTGGTACGAATTTATTTTACTTTTAACATTACGCTATTTTTTAAACCAAGGACGCGGAATCAAAATTTCCGGAAAATCAATTTTCAAACCCTGATATCTCTGTAATGCATTGTTTGATTTTCAAACGCATTTCAGATTTGAATTCACCATGGCAAGTTCTAAAAGACTATACTATTGTCTTATTTTGTTCCAAAAAATGAAAATTTCTAAAAATTGGAACTGCTTCCGGTTTTGACCAAAATTGATGAACAAAATTTTAAACCCCCCAGTACATTATAGAATTGATACATCTATCATCAGTAAAAATTTCAAAACGATATCTTTAAAGTTAAGGGAGATTTCTTCCGGACAAAATCACTTTTTTTAAATTTAAGAATGGCCGCCAAATTTGAACGGAAGTGACTTAAATGCTGAAACTTTAAGATCTTTGAGGCACGGTAACTTTACAAAAGCTCTGAAAATTTCATTGAAATCGAATGAAAACTTTTTGAGATATAAAGCCGAGAAGGAGTCAGAAAAAAAATAAAAAATAAAAAAATAATAAAAAGAAACCGAAGAAAAACAAGAGGGTCTTCCGTTGGAAACGGAAGACCCTAACTAGAGCAAAGCTCGTTGCAAAGCAACGAGTAGGTCTTCCGTTAATGTCAGAAGTAAAGCTGGAAGTTCCTGTCAGAAGCAGAGCTCTTAAACCAACAACAAGAGTAACGAAAATAAAAAGATGAAAAAATCGAATTATTCCTGGTACGACTTAACAAAATACGAATGATTTTAAGTACGACTTAACAAAAACATTTCCGATTTCAAGAACGACTTAACAAAAAAAATCCGAATGTGTTCAAGTACGACTTAACAATTATTTTTGGTACGAGTTAATTTTACTATGAATATTACGCTATTTTTTAAACCAAGGAAGCGGAATCAAAATTTCCGGAAAAATCAATTTTTAAACCCCGATATCTCTGTTATGCATTGTCCGATTTTGAAACGGCTTTCAGTGTTAGATTCAGCTTTATAAGCTCTACAAAACACATATTCGTTTTTGATTTGATCAGAAAATTCATTTTTTCGAAAAATTTGTTTCACTTCCGGTTTCGACCGGAAGTGACAAAATCATTTTTTCTGTACATTTGCCATAAGTCAATCCACAGATTTACAATCACAGAAAATTTCAAGTCTTTATAAACAACCGTTTACGAGAAAAGTGCTGGACAAAATCACTTTTTGAAAATTTTTAAAATGACGTAACTAGAAACCGGAAGTGACTTAATGACTAAAAGTTTGAAGGCTTCAAGGGACAAGAAATTAAAATAATCCCTGAAAATTTCTTGCAAATTGGTTGAATAGTTTTTGAGATATAAAGCAAAAAAGAAGTCAGAAGGAAAAACAAGAAGAATAATAACTAGAGCAAAGCTCGTTGCAAAGCAACGAGTGGGTCTTCCGTTAATGTCGGAAGTAAAGCTGGAAGTTCCTGTAAGAAGCAGAGCTCTTAAACCAATAACAAGAGTACCTTAAATTAAAAGATGAAATAATCGAATTATTCCTGGTACGACTTAACAAAAACCGAATAATTTTACGTACGACTTAACAAAAACCTTTCCGATTTCAAGAACGACTTAACAAAAAAAATCCGAATGTGTTACAGTACGACTTAACAATTAATTTTTAGGTACAAGTTAATTTAACCAAGAACTTGATACTAATTTATTAACCAAAAACGCGGAATCAAAATTTCCGGAAAAATCATTTTTTGAACTCGTATATCTCTGTAATGCATCGTCCGATTTTAAAACGGCTTTCAGTGTTAGATTCAGCTTAATAAGCTCTATAAAACACATATTCATTTTTGATTTGATCAGAAAATTTATTTTTTCGAAAAATTTGATTCCCTTCCGGTTTCGACCGGAAGTGACAGATTTTCATTTCCAGCCTTATTACAGAGGAAAATCGATTAAATCATAACCATTGAAAATTTCAAACCTCCATCTTAAAGCGTTTTTAAGAAACGCCGCGGACAAAATGACTTTTTGAAAATTTTAAAAATGACGTAACGTAAAAACAGAAGTGACGTTTTCAAAGAAAGTTCACAAACCATGAGGTATTATAGTTGCACACAACCTCTGAAAATTTCAACAAAATCGGTTGTAAACTTTTTGAGTTATAAAGCCGAAAAGGAGTCAGAAAAAAAAATAAAAAGAATAATAACTAGAGCAAAGCTCGTTGCAAAGCAACGAGTGGGTCTTCCGTTAATGTCAGAAGTAAAGCTGGAAGTTCCTGTAAGAAGCAGAGCTCTTAAACCAACAACAAGAGTAACTAAAATAAAAAGATGAAAAAATCGAATTATTCCTGGTACGTTTTAACAAAATCCGAATGATTTTAAGTACGACTTAACAAAAACCTTTCTGATTTCAAGAACGACTTAACAAAAAAAATCCGAATGTGTCCAAGTACGACTTAACAATTATTTTTGGTACGAGTTAATATTACTTTGAACATTACGCTATTTTTTAAACCAAGGACGCGGAATCAAAATTTCCGGAAAAATCAATTTTTAAACCCCGATATCTCTGTAATGCATCGTCCGATTTTAAAACGGCTTTCAGTGTTAGATTCAGCTTAATAAGCTCTACAAAACACATATACATTTTTGATTAAATCAGAAAATTCATTTTTTCGAAAAATTTGTTTTACTTCCGGTTTCGACCGGAAGTGATAGATTTTCATTTCCAGCCTTATTACAGAGTTAAATCGATCAAATCATAACCATTCAAAATTTCAAGCCTCTATCTTAAAGCGTTTTTGAGAAAAGTCCGGGACAAAATGACTTTTTGAAATTTTTAAAAATGACGTCACGTCAAAACGGAGATGACGTTCTCTTTAAAACTTTTACATTTTTGAGGGACGCCAACTTGCAAAAATCTCTGAAAATTTCATCAAAATCGGATAAAAACCTTTTGAGTTATGAGGCAAAAAAGGAGTCAGAAGAAAAGAAAAAGAATAATAATAATAATAACTAGAGCAAAGCTCGTTGCAAAGCAACGAGTGGGTTTTCCGCTAATGTCGAAAGCAACGCTAGAAGTACGTCTAAGAAGCAGAGTTCTTAATCTAGTAACAAAGAAACCTAAGTACAAAAAGATAAAAAAAAAACGAATGATTTTTGGTACAACTTAACATAATCCGAATGGTTTTAAGCACGACTTAACCAAAAACCCTTAACCATTTCAAGAACGACTTAACAAAAAAAACAATGTGTTTAAGTACGACTTAACAAATTTGACTTCATTTTAGGTACAAGTTAACTTTACCTTGAACTAACATCTTTTTTCTTAATCCAGAATGCAAAATTAAAATTTACGTAAAAAATCAATTTTGTTTAAAACATAATTCTGAGCAACTTTTCCTCTTCACTGCTTTTCAAAGGGTTGACCTTTCGTACTGTGTGCTCGTTGCGTCATTAATTGTCAGAAACTTATCGATGTAAAGTTTACTTTACTGTACCTCTGTGAATATTTTCTATGTAAAATTACTATGAACCAGACAACATTGAAATGGTGAACATTTCAAAGGGCCCCGCTTATGTTATTTCAGAGAATTTTGCTTTGACCTTGACCTTTAACTTGAATTTTTTCCAGCTGGCATAGAACTTTTAATTCAGTTTCATTCCCCCTAACATACATGCATTTTTTGTTCAATCTGACCAAGATTAAGCATATTTGGAAAATAATCTACTGTCTAAAACTAATTTTAAAAAGATCTGCTATGACCTTCACATTGACAGACTTGGTTCAAGGTCACTGCACGCCATTAACCAATAAACTCTGTAAAGGTAAAATATTAGCCAAATAGGGGCTAAAAGGAGAGTATATCTATGCTCTTAAAATATGGATTTTTGTGTGTTCTGATATGACCTTGACTCTTCATCTACAAATATCATTTGAGGTCATTGCATATATTTTGATCAAAGGCATCATGTGGGTGAAGTATGAGGCTGAATGGAGCAGAGGGAGAGAAGACATACTCCGGACAAGGATTTTTAAAAATATAATTCTGCTATGACCTTCACAGTTTCTTTTCACTGAAAATAGGTTCAAGGTCACTACACACCCTTTACTCAAAAGCTCTGCTTATGTGAAGTCTGAGCCAAATAGGGGTTAGTAGAAAGTATATATGCTCTCAAAAAAGGATTTTTGCATGATCCGATATGATCTTCACCCGTTACCTAGAAATTTCATGCAAGGTCACTGCAAATCGTTTAACCATCGAGCCAGATTGGACCAAAGGGAAAAAAGATATGCCCCAGACAAGGATTTTATATATAATTCTGCTATGACCTTAACCTTATACCTAAAAACATGGTTCAAGGTCACTGCGCATCCTTCAACCAAAGGAACCCTGTGGATGAGGTATGAGCCAGATTGGGCCAAGGGGAGAGAAGCTATGCTCCAGTCAAGCAATCTCGGATGGACAGACGGACAAATTGATCACTAGAAGGCGCCCGCATACATGTAAACATGCCTTTTTATCTAATTTAAAATAGTATCCATGCTATCTGCCCTTGGTGAATAGTCATCAAAACCATTCATCAGCAGAATTTGATTTCCCTCCTTTTTAAGGTGGTATGGGACATCTGTCGATATTAATGTGGATTAAAGTACTATATAATTGAAAAATTTTCACCGGTTTAGAATTTTCAAATTTTACAATATTTAACCAAAAAATAGCTTTTAAAAATATTTGAAAAGGTAAAAATTGTAAAAACCCCAGCGGGATTCGAACTCATGACTTACAGGTTCCTAGTAAACCCTCTAACCCACTGCGTTAAGGAGTTAGGTGACCATTTTTGAAAAGAAACTACATGTACTTATATAATTACACTTTATTTTATTGTTTATTTCGATAAACAGTACGTCACAACATGGAAGTGTCCCATATCACCTTAAACTTGGAACACCTCTGCCGCATTAGATACAAAGTTTGATTTAACTCTAATTTGTTTATCATCAAGAAATTCTGCATCGCTGACAAATAAAGTTTTCTTCTGTATAATGAAATACCAATTAACTGACTATTCGGACAATAGCAAGTTTATTGTCCCACTCCACAGCAACTATTTCCCTTGGCTTTGCCTCATTAAATAGTTGCTGTCTTAGGGGACAATAAACTTGCTATTGTCCTCATACCCAGTAAATACTAAATAGGCATATAATATCCCATCCACCTACATTTCATGTTATATAACCTCCCGTTTGTAACCTTCAATTTCACTGTAAAGTCAACACATCTGTCATAGCCGCAAGTTTCACAATTTATTTCTGCTTCTCATGTACTTAAAATTAGGGGCCTTAATATTGCTTACCAATTCCAACAAAAGACATCCCTCTAACTACTGATAATCATTAAAATTCATTTCATGAATCTACGCATCAATGATAAACCTTCAAGTACAGTCACTCTCAATTTTACAAAAATTTTGACGATACTTTATCCGAAACTGTTCCTTGTACCTTTAACTTAGTACACTAACATTTTTATGAAAAGACGTTTTGTCTTAGAATAAGAAAGCTAAAGCAATTCTGAGAAAAAGAATACTACATATTGCCAATTCCATTGAGGTTTAATAAAAATATGGCCATTTAAGTGAACCCACCATTTCCAATTTCCTTTAGTAAACACAGATTTACAGGGTTCTCCATAGTAAAACATCTTTACCTGACCTTTTAGAGGTCAACTGTTGTTCAACCACCTTTAAAAAGAAACCTTATACAATACAACATATGCCTACATGATATAATCATGATAAAAGCTTCACATCACTTAGAAATACCCTTACATGTATACCCCCCCCCCCAATCTTTTGATTTTCATAAAAAGTCATGGTTTGAAATGTTTTACCTAATTTTATGAAACGAGTGGCAATTTCCTTGAGTAATTTCTCACACATATTTGAAAACAATCATCAATGATTCTAAAATTTGATCTTTATTTGTTTATTGTATGATTTGTACCATTTTAATTAACAAATAGACAGCTGTCCTGCTTGTGATTTCTTGTTTTCATGAAAAAAGTAAGCTAACAATCATATTTAGTGAATATCTAATCTATTCTGATTTCTAGTCTCCTTCTAACCATGCTAAAACAGTAAGTTACAACCTACAAGTTAGACATCTGCCTTAAATTAGAATTAAATTCAAACACACCCAGGTAGCTGGAGACAGAGTTGATTTCAATGAAAAATGTTCAAATTTGACATGTTTTTCTACTTGTTTTCTGCATATATACCTTAGAAAGGTAGAAATAGGTTGTTTCTTGTTCATTTCAAAAGTAATTATCATAGCAGATGTTATTTCAAAGTCAAATGTACATTTACATAATATCCTACATGTAATCTTAATGCAGACAATTAAATAGAGGGGGGGGGGGGGGATTTTTCAATTATGTAAACACATCTAAATATCTTTATGAAATAAAAAATAAAGGAGTTCAAACATAATTGCATACTTTTATTGAAAAACAAATTTTCACAGCAATTATGAATTTCTTTAAACAGCCTTAATTTTCTTTTCATGATTTCTTATCAAACACAAACCACAACATGGCATGATGCTTTCTTCAAGTTCCATTATTGTTCATGCATTATTGGATTTAATTTGAATTACCGGTAAATAGTCTGTAGAACACAAGGAATATGCATGTGGATAGAGGTGACAGGTTAATCTCAGGAGCTGACCCACAAGAATCAACAGGTACCGGTAAAAGCCATGTGGTAACAAGAGGCTGTTTTGAGCTGAAATAAAAAAAAAAAATAATTAGCTGTGTTTACATACATGTACTAGTAATAGCTGTGTTTACATTAACATATGCATAGTATTTCTGTAAAAAATACACTGACCATGCAGTGTAATAAGTATGACATATCCCAATACATGATATAACATTTAGGCAGTACAAGATCAAAAAATTGCATATCAAGTCATAATATAATATTAAAAAATTTTCATAGGTATAAACACTTATCAAATTGAGAGAGAGAGAGAGTTTGAGAGAGAGAGAGTTTATTACGGTACCGTACTTGTAGTGCAACAGACAATATTTCAATTCGTAAATTACAAATGAATATTACCCGCCGAACAGCGTCAAGTACATGTACTGGTATTAGCTTCTGGTATACCATTTTTTATCAATTCAACTGTGTTTTGTTTTTTTTGGCAAATAAATTTAGCGAGGGTTTTTGTTTATTTTCTTATAAATTACATGTTTTAAAAACAATACTATGTGTAATAAGCATAAAACATGTATGAGTAAACTTAATGAAGAATTTTTAATAGATTATTTTTCACAGAATGTGGTACATTACATGTATGTCAATCTTTATAAAAATAGCGTATATTTCGTGCGCCATAAATTGCAAGTTTTTTGTAAATATCATTTACTTGCATGATAGGTATATATGGTCTAACCAAAATTTTCTTCATAAAGCTACAGCTGTATGTACCACATATATGTTTTGTCACAAGTATACATTTAAAAAAAAAATACCCAAATTCCAACAGTTGAAATAAACTTAACTCATTCTCTGATAAGTTCATTGTGTTTTGTGCGTGCATATCTTATTTGTCTGCTGCAACAGCAGCCAATCGGCGGTAAGCTGAATCCACAAAAAGAAATTAAGTTTGTGTTTTAGGAGCGGTAAATTGTTTATGCGACACTGTCAAGAAAACCACACCAAATAATAACAAGAAACATAAATATTCACTTAAATGTTGTAAAGTAAAGGTTTTTAACACTTATTGCATCTTGCAAAACATGTGATGACCCTTAATCATCTGTCATATATATATGTAAAAGATGGGAGAAATAACGATAGAACAAACTGGGATTCGAACCTGGCCCTCTGAATCTCTAGTCAAGTGCTCTACCAACTGAGCTACATGTATCTGGCACCGGTATTCAAACCGCCACATTCCTCCCCCCTTAAATGATCTTCACCCTCGAAGATCACCCCTGGCAGGATCGAGTTAACCTGTTAGTTCCAGGGGTTGGTCACAACACCAATATTGTAACAGGATGGTAGAAATAATGAAGAACCAAACCAGGATTTGAACCTGGGCCCCCTGAATCTCTAGTCAGGTGCTCTACCAACTGAGCTATCTGGCATTGGTATTCAAACCGGTCTGATCGTCACATATATAAAGAATTATTTTAAACAATGTTGTTCAATAAAAAATAACACTTGCAACCTTCAGTTTTTGTCTGTAATTAATCAATATTGGCGTGTGATCAGTTCTCGCCGAGTACCATTTCTCACCAGTGCATTGTTACGTCATTTTATCAACACATAAAATTATATACGAAAATATGATGTAACAGTGCACCAGCGAGAACTGCTCGCACGCCAGTACTGCCAGTAGTCAGATTAAAAAAAGAGAATAAAAAATTACATTTAAAACATTAACAAGGACAATTTAAGTACGTTATGTCTACAGGGTATTCATGACTACATTTGGAGTCTTCTGCACAAGAATATATGATATGTTTCTAATTAGACCCTGCTTTGAATTTTGAGTTGAAAATTCACAATCTGTTATTTTTTTAAATAGATAAATTCAGTTACCCTTTCCAGTCCCCCATGAACCTCGAGCGAGTCTAAACATCCATGAAACATGTAAAAATTACACGTTAGTAAACAAACACCCACACCATAACAAAAACATCTAACAGTGTGCACGTACTTACATGTACATCTATACTAGCCTATATACTAAATTTTAACCAGTTAACAAGAAACTTTAAAAGGAGTAAAAGCCTCACCTTGTTCAGTAACATCCACATAAATCACACACTTTAATGTCCATCTTTTCTCCTTTATTACTCGTAGCTTATCAACGGCTGATCGTCGACAGAAGTGTGCCTGTCAGAATTTCCTCGTAAACGATTCACACGAGAACATATCCCTCCTTATACAAATATGTAGTATTGTTCCCTGTGCATGTTCATATGTTTCACAGTAACTTGAAAATGCATGTGTACACCGAAAGAATATACAACTTCTCTTCTGCATTACGGCTCTCTCTTTTCTACAATGCCGTTCGTTACTGTTTACATTCGGCGCGCGCGCGGGGGTTACAAACAGGGGCGCCCCGACAAATAGTTGCACATAGAACGTTTAAATAATGTGTGTTCATTGAATTCATAAATGATATAGATGAAAAAAATGAAATTGAATCACAACAATTTATCTAAGACGCAACACAACGTAATGCAGTAAATTCCTGGGCCTTAATGTGGCATTTGTTCGCTTGTGTGTCCATGTAGACATATTAACTCGTTCATGTACGATTCTCACATATTTGTTTTATGAAATTTGAAAAAAAATATAGCACAGAACTTGTTTAATTTGATACCAAATGACATTATTTAATATATTAACAATAACTGAATTAATTTTTTTTCATAAAATGATAACGATTTTTGCTATCAGAAAAATACGTGTATGAGCTGCTGACCCCTAATTATAGGGGCCAGCCCTTTTTTCTTAATCTTAAATGAAAGCTCTCGTTATTCTAAACAACTTTTGTTCTATATGTATTAGCAAAACATTTTTTGTTTAAAGGTTATAATACAAAAAGCAACAAAATTTCAGCCCCGAAAAAATCTTAAACTTTGGCGACAAATAGCTCAAAAACTAACAAAGAAATTACCAAAATTTTCATGCCAGCAAAACTATAAAATGTTACCGACAATTTCGCCAAATTTCATGCATCTATCATCTGTAGTTCCCGAGATCAACTCTGGACAAAAGACCCCCCAAATTTCAATTAAAGGGCAATAACTCATAACCGGAAGTGAATTTTAAAAATTTGAAAAAAACGTCTAGAGATATTATTATCATCTACATACCCTGAAAGTTTCATAGCAATCAGACAAAAAATGTTCGAGAAATCTCGTGCACAAAATTTGCGGGAAAAAAAAAAAAATAATAATAAGAAACAGTAGAATAACAGAAGGGTTTTCCGTTGAAAAACGGAAAACCCTAAAAAGAAACCGAAGAATAACAAGAGGGTCTTCCGTTGGAAACGGAAGACCCTAATAATAATAGAAAGAAACAATAGAATAACAAGAGGGTCTTCCGTTGGAAACGGAAGACCCTAATAATAAAACTAGAGCAAAGCTCGTTGCAAAGCAACGAGTGGGTCTTCCGTTAATGTCGGAAGTAAAGCTGGAAGTTCATGTAAGAAGCAGAGCTCTTAAACCAATAACAAGAGTAACTAAAATAAAAAGATGAAAAAAATCGAATTATTCCTGGTACGACTTAACAAAATCCGAATGATTTTAAGTACGACTTAACAAAAACCTTACTTATTTCAAGTACGACTAAACAATTATTTTTGGTACAAGTTAATTTTACTTTGAACATTACGCTATTTTTTAAACCAAGGACGCGGAATCAAAATTTCTGGAAATATCAATTTTTAAACCTCAATATCTCTAATGCATCGTCCGATTTTAAAACGGCATTCAGTGTTAGATTAAGCTGAATAAGCTCTACAAAACAGATATTCATTTTTGACTTGATCAAAAAATTCAATTTTTCGAAAAATTTGATTCACTTCCGGTTTTGACCGGAAGTGACAGATTTTCATTTTGAGCCTTATTACAGAGGTAAAATGACAAAATCATAACCACTGAAAATTTCAAGCCTCTATCTTAAAGCGTTTTTAGAAACGCTGCGGACAAAATGACTTTCTAAAATTTTTTGTTTAAATGACGTAACGTAAAAACGGAAAGGTCGTTTTCAAAGAAACTTTAGGATCTTAGAGGCATAATAGTTGCACATAATCTCCCTAAGTTTCATCTCAATCGGTTATAAACTTTTTGAGTTATAAAGCCGAAAAGGAGTCAGATACAAAAGATGTCACCTTTGACCTTCCAAACTGTGCTTGTTGCACCATCAAATGTCAGAAACTTAGCAATGTAAAGTTTATTATATTTCTGTGAATATTTCCTATGTAAAATTACAATGAATAAACATGCTATTCCATCTAACTGTGAAATAGTTTCTATGCTATCTGTCCATGGTGAATAGTCAACGAAAGTTCTCACCAGCAGCATACAATTTCCCTTTTTTAAACTCGGAACACCTCTGGTATAATCCGATCACAGCATTAAATTCAAAGTCCGATAATTCTAATTTGTTTATCATCAAGAAATTCTGCATCGCCAACAAATAAAGTTTTCTTCAGGATAATAATTAAGATATCTATAGCTATTTACTGACAGAAAGACAGACTAAGACTGTTGTGTTGTGTGAGGATGACAGACAGTTTATTGTCCCCCTCAACAGCAACTATTTCACTTGGCTTCGCCCCATGAAATAGTGGCTGTCTTGGAGGACAATAAACTTGCTATCATCCTCATACCCAGTGAATAGGTATATAATGTCCCATCCACATAAATTTCGAGTTATATAACCTCCCATTTGTAACCTGCAATTTCACAGTGTAAAGTCAACACAACAGTCTTAGCCGCAAGTTTCACCATTCAATTTGCATGTACGTATTAAACATTAGGGGTTTTCATATTGCATACCAATTCCAACAAGGGAGATCCCTCTAATGATGATCATTAAAATTCATTTTATGAATCTTAGCAACACTCATAAGCCTTCAATTGTGCAGCATCTCTTAAGGTGGCTCAAAACACCTTGAAATATTTTCTCAAATCAGCAGAAAATTACTTGATTATGATAGATATCATAATTGATAAGAAGTGTTTAAGTCAAATAGGCAAAAAATATGCAAATTTGGATGAACAATTACATTTTCAAAAATTTAATTCAATAAACAGTAACAAAAGCTCCAGGCGGACTAAAACTCAAACGCTTTAGAAACCCAATACTTTAACCATTAAGCTATGACAATATACAACCCAATCAAACGATATTAAGAGTTCAACAAAACATTTAAATCGCCATCTTGTGAAGTAGTGTCTTAAAAAGTATAAATCTAGGTGTAGTGATGTACCTTAATTTTACAAAAATATTAACGGGTACTTTATCCGAATGGTCCCTTGCTATCTTTAACTTAGTACATTTTATGAACAGATGTCTTTGTCTTAGAATAAGAAAGCTAATGCAATTCTGAGAAAAAAGTATACCATATATTGACAATTCCATTGAGGTTTAATAAACATATGGCCATTTAAGTGAACCCACCATTTCCAATTTCTTTTACTCAACACAGATTTACAGGGTTCTCCTTAGTAAAACATCTTTACCTGACCTTTTAGAGGTCAATTGTTGTTCAACCACCTTTAATAAGAAACCTTATTCAATACAACATACATCTACATGATATAATCTTGATAAAAGCATCACATAACTTAGAAATGCCCTTACATGTATACCCACCCCCTATCTTTTGATTTTCATAAAAAGTCATGGTTTGAAATCTTTTACCTAATTTTCTGAAACTTGTGGCAATTTCTATAAGTCATTTCTCACACATATTTGAAAACAATCATCAATGATACTAAAATTTGATCTTTTTATGTTTCTTGAATGATTTGTAGCATTTTAATAATTAAATAGACAAGTATTCCTGCATGTGATTTCTTTTTTCGATGAAAAAAAGTAAGTTAACAATCATATTTATTAAATATCTAATCTATTCTGGTTTCTAGTCTCTTTTTAACCATGATAAAACAGTAAGATCAACAAGTTCAACATCTGCCTTAAATAAAATTAAATTCAAACACACCCGGGTAGCTTGAGGCGGAGGAGAATTACATTAAAAATGTTCAAATTTGACATGTTTTTTTCTACTTTTTTATGCATATATACCTTAAAAGGATGAAAATAGATTGTTTCTTGCTCATTTCAAAAGTAATTATCATTGCTGGTGTTATTCAAAAGTCAAATGTACATTTACATATCCTACATGTAATCTTATGGAGAAAATTGGAAAGAGTTTGGGTGATTTTTCAACTATGTAAACACATCTAAATATCTTTATAAAATAAAAAATGAAGGAAACATAATTGCATACTTTTATTGAAAAACAAATTTTCACAACAATTATATTTCTTTAAACAGCCTTAATTTTGTTTTTCATAATTTCTTATCAAACATGAACAAACCACAATAGGACATGATGCTTTCTTAAAGTTCCATTATTGTTCATGCATTATCCGATTTAATTTGAATTACCGGTAGATAGTCTGTAGAACACAAGGAATATGCATGTGGGTAGAGGTGACAGGTTAACCTCAAGAGCTGAAACCACAAGAATCAACAGGTAAAAGCCATGTGGTAACAAGAGTCTGCTTTAAGCTGAAATAAAAAAAAAATAAATTAGCTGTGTTAACATACATGTACTTGTAATAGCTGTGTTTACATTAACATATACAAAATATTTTTGGAAAAAATACACTGACCATGCAGTGTTATAAGTATGACATATCCAAATATATGACATTAACATTTAGCCAGTACAAAAACAAAAATGTGCATATCAAGTCATAATATCATAACATTAAAATAATTTCTTGGGTATAGACATATCAGATTGAGAGAGAGTGAGAGCAGGAGTGAGCGAGAGAGTTTGTTTTACTTGAAGTGCGACAGCAATATTTCAATTCATAAACTACAAAGGAATATTACCAATCCAAACAGTGTCAAAGTATAAGCTTCTGCTACGTGTATACCATGTTTTGTCAATTCTACTGGGGTTTATTGCGAATAAATTTAGCGAGGGTTTTTTTTTCTTACGAATTACATGTTTTAAAAACAATACTATGTATAATGCGCATAAAAATGAGGGATTAATAATACATGCTCATTTTAAAATTCAATGCACTTTGGATTTCTTTTACAAGATCGAGATATTTTTGTCATAAAATTAAGATGCCCTCTGACAGTTTCATGAGTCTTTGCCAAGATTAAAAGAGAGAGAGAGAGAGAGAGAGAGACAGAGAGAGATCTGAGGCACATGCAGTAAAAATTATTTACATACTATGTAGATGTGATATGCATGTAAAGCTTACCTAAAATGAATCAATATGTATAAAAGATAATCTAATCTCTCAAATTACAATGATTCTGTGAAATACTTATATCTTGAGAAGACTGTTTAATAGATATCATGGAACATTGACCTAAATTCTGAGCTTGATATAATATGAAATTTGAGACTTTTCATCTCGCACTCTGTTTTACATCCCTGTTACACAAGCAATAACCATATAGAGAGCGAGACAAAAGGTCTAATTTTAATTAGATTGAATATTTACTTTGTCAAATATATTTATTTAATTAAACACAAGCCTGAGTTTTTTAATTTATAAATTCAGTGAAGGCGATATTGTAAAGATCTGCTATATTTAAATATTTGGGTAAAGTTATCATCATGCAAACATGCACTCTAATTACAACATTCTATTCTTGTGTACCTTAGGACTCCCACCGCTTTTAATTTTAAATTCTTCATGCAATTTACTACTGATATCCTTTCTTCACTTGCCTCGGATAGTCTTTTAAACACCATCACCAGTCCCGTAAATTCATGTGGTCCACTTTGTTTACATGTAAAAATGGCGACTCTCGATCTCGATGTAAATTCAACATACTTGATTTTCCGAGGTCGGTAGCGTGTTTCGGAGAAAGTCTGAGGCAAATAAAGAGGCGATATCAGTAGTAAATTGCATGAAGAATTTAATGGTACTAATTGTTTTCACAGAATTTGCGTATAAATAAGGTAAATCAGTCCAAAACTAGCGCACGTTTTTCTGCGCAATAAATATACATGTACAATTTTTTCAATGGGTGGCCCTGTAGCTCTCCGGTCTGTCATTATTTTTTCCCGGAGAGCTACAGTTCTGCAGCTACCGTGAAAATACACTGGACAGATAATATTCCGAGATTCCGCTGACTCTAACGCCCGCTTTTATATTGTGACGTACTTCAAAAGCGGAGGTTAGAGTCAGAGGAATCTCGGATTAGATTGAAAAGACTAAGTGCAAATACTCTGAAAAGAAAAAGTAAATACGACATATCCTGTATTGAAACATACCTTTATAACCTGTCATACGTTAGTTGAGCTGAAATTTCCACTATCGACGTCTTGCAGGCCTTGCTTTTTTTTTAAAATGTAGACACACCGCTATCTAGCTATTCCACCTAAAATTAGAAAATGAGAACTCAGATTTAAAAATAATACCAATAGGTCTTGACCTTCAAAGCATGGCTATATATAAAACACATTTCATTGGTTCCTTGGTTATGAATAATTAACTTGCTATAATCACTAATAGCAGAGTAAAGACTATTGTACCAAAGGGCAATAACTCTAACTTTCTCCCAACCAAGAAAATGAATAAAATGAAAGATAACTCTTACCGTCTGTACTTATAGTCTTTTTCAAAATGTTGAATAACAGTGATCCAGGTTGGTTGTATCTGAAATAAAATAAATAAGAGATAAATAAACATATTAACTTTATATAAAAGAGAAAACAAATACTGTAAATAAATTTATGTACCAAAAAGCAGTGAATGCCAAAAAAATATACCTTTTATAAAAAGATTTCCTTCTTGTATGTCAATATTGATCTCTCTCTCTGTTAGTTCAAACTCATTGCCTTCCTTCTTCTCTTTATCATCCCAGTACACAACCTGAAATATAATTTATAGAATTATAATCCTGCCCTTATCAGGAAAATATTTTATAGTTCAAGTACACAGCCTAAAATATCATTTCTTGTTCCAAAATTTTTTCTATTCTTATTACTTGCACATAATATTTGCAATTAATTAAGGCATGTGGCTAATTCGTTCATAATTACATATGTGAAGTACTGTACATTTATATCAAAATGAATTTACCGGTAACTGAACATTTAGGCAACACACCTTACACCAAAAACATTAATATGAACAAATAACATTCAAAAACATGCACAATTAAGACATAAACATACAACCAATGATGATGAGTAGTGAATGCATCATGATGAAGAATTAAACGTTTACTGATGTATTTTCAAATAGATGTATAAAATTATACATGTGTAATAATATATCAAAATATTAATTATTACAGAGAGTGGGAGGTGATTTTCTTTTGTTTTTTGCACACCACCACCCCTCTTTTTGAAAATCATGAACATTTTCCTCACATTTGGGAGATATGATTAAAATATAAGCTAAAAAGTTAAAAACTAAGCCTGTTAGAGTATGTAATTGTGGACAAAGTTTAAATTAAATTTGTCAGGAGAAACAGACTGAAAAGAGATTCATTACATATATGGCAAACAATTCACAATATTTGTAAAAAAAAAAAAAATAAAAATCTTGATGCTTTCTTCTAATAGGGAATATCTGATAATTTTTAGAATGGGAAACTGCTTAATATGGATTTTATTTACACCTTAAAAATCATTCTTTTAGTCGTAGGTGGTAACCATATAGAAATGCATATTATATACAGTATTTTTATAAAAATATTCTCTAATTATTTACTTCGGTGGACCCTTTACAGTGTTGTTTTATTATAAAGTTACCATTTAAAAGGCCCTTTGGGCCCCTTGTATATTTATTTAAAGGATGTTTTACAAAATTCATAATGTTATTAAGTGCCATGCATATAAGTTTAATGCATTGATTATATATGTGAAACAGTGTAAACTCCTCATTGTTAGGATGAAATACTTGACGTATTTGAATATCTGATATTCAATTACTTTGAAAACACCATCTTCGAATCCTCTTATCTCTCCTTCATACTCTTTATTTTCTCCATTCTCCAGTGTCCATGTGTGTATGATGGCTTTGCCCACTAAATCACTTGCTTTGTATTTCGGTGTATTTCTCCTTAACATTATTAGTTTTGTAAGATTTTGTTGTAATTTGCTTATGTCATATATTTTGCCTTTTGATGAGAATTGTAAAAGTTCTTTATAATTTTTGTCGATCTCAAACACTTTCTTGTATATGTTTATTTGTTTTTTTAGGCTTTCCATTTTCCCCTTTTTGGTTCTCAATTTTTCCACCTCCTCCTTGATCTTTTCTTCACTCTCCCACAATCCTACTGTTCTCATGTCCTCTATTGCCTTGTCAATCTGATTAACTTTTCTCTCCTTCTTTCTCTTTGCTTCATTCTCTTTTTGTTCTAAAATCTTCGTTTGTTTAATAAAAAGTTCCTCTTGTCTCTCTCTGTCCTGTTTCATAAAAACTCGATTTTGTGATCTTGCACTATCTATAATTTCCTGCTGCTCTTTCGGATCTTTATCTTTAAGCCAATTTTCTGTTCTGTTGTTGGAATATAAAATGCAGCTTTCTATGCTGTTGACAGTTGAGGTAGAAGCTGCTTTAAGTTTAAAATCCAATTGTCCCATAAGTCTTTCTAAACATATATTATTAGTTGAACATGAGTTACATTCAGGTAAATCACCTTGATGAACATTAAAATACTTCCCTCCTTTTAAAAATTCATGAAACAATTTTGAAACTTTGCTTTTTAAAACAGAACATAAACGTTTTATAAAAACACAAGTAAGATCGTTGTTAAGCGAAGTTTTAAGTAAAAAATCAAAGACACCATCATAAAAACAAGGACCATAAAAAAGTGAAACTTCGTTATTCAATGCTAAAATAGGGTTTTCTACCAATAAATCTAAAACATATAAAAGTCTCTGGAATACACTGCCCATAAGTAAAATGTTTCCAACTTCTGTAGCTTTAACAAAATATGGTTCAGTAATAATTTTACAAATAATACCCAGAGCTCTCAGTAGAGTTAAAAATGTTTTGTTTTGCAAGCATAAAACAATAAAATTCTGAATAAAATTGTAAGAACTTTTCAAAGAATAAAAATACTGCAATATATGTTTATGCATAAAAAAAGTACCAGCAGCATTATAAAATAAAACATTAAAACGGTTACCTCTAATATTTACAATTGGAATATTTTCCACACCATGGTTTTTCATGTAAACCTGTAAAATATTTGGGTCACCTGTCCCATCTTTGTAAAATAATTTTGACACAGATTTTAAAAGAAACAAAATAAAAGGCTCTCTTAAAGAATGGGTATAGCCAGGAAATTTAAAACACAACTCTTGCTCAATATTAAAAATCTCTTCAATGCATACATCAGAAAACTGTAAAAGGGGGTGAACAGAACATTTAAAAGAATGTACAGCATGATCAATGTCTCTAGCTAAAATATCATTAACTTTCTGCTCTGTCGCACACCTGTCAGTCATAAAACATGAAACGTTATTTAAAATATTCTCACTCTCACCCTCTTTCTGCGATATATCACATAAAATTTCTCTTGTTACATCGACATAAGTCTCACCCTTTCCATCACACACCTCTCTCACACCTGCAGACAAAAGTTTCTCACCAGTATTAAATTGAACTCCATAAAAATGTTTTCCCTTTTTTGTAGTAGCGTCTCTATGCATTGTTATGTTACAATTATTTTTCATTTCTTCATTAATTTGATTTCTGGACACAACACCCATTTCACTTGTAAAAATTGCTGCTGTACTTTTGGAGGGAAGATTTTCAACATTGATATCAAATAAATCTAAAACACATTGAATTATTGGTCCAATATGAACCAAACCTATGTTTCTGCTTCTAAAATTGTAGTATAAGTTTCGTAATTTAAAATTATATGGCTTCCCTTTCCCACTCTCCCTAAAATCAATATTTTTTTTAACATGTACAAAATCATCATCAACATTTTCATTTTCTTTCTGAGACAGCAAATAATCAATTTCAGTTTTTAACTGAGCAATCACATTTTTTATGCTATTACACTGTACACTTTTGTCATTTTTTTGAACATTTTCTTTTCTCTTCATTTTTTTTATGACATTTTCTAATTTTTTTATTTTTTCTGTTTGTTTTTTTATTTTTCTGTTTGTATTTTTTACATTAAAAGACCTTATTCTGTCTTTGAGACCTGCATTTTCCCTCCTCAAATGAGTAATCACAATGCTCTGCTCAGATATTATCTCCTGCAGCCTTGTATTACATGTATCTTCCTTGAAATTCTCTTCTCTCTCCATGGATGAATTCGACTGTTTTTCTTCACATCCACTTCCATCACTTGAGGTTTTTTTCATATTGGGTAACTCAAATATATTGTTCACATACTTGTTCAACTTCTCTTTGTTTGTGTATTTCTTAAGTTTTTCTATTTCTTTCTGAATTCGCTTCACTTTATATAATAAACTTACTCGGTTCACCTTCGAATATTCAATTTTTAATCTGTCGCACACTTCATGATGTAGACATTTCATGAAGTTAGCACGGTCTTTGTGCTTCAAATATATTTCACTAACATTTAAGTACGTAAGTACCATGATTATGTGCAAAACAGTGAGTGTTATCTGAATTTTTACCATAAATGCTGTGCAAAATGAAATACCAAACAAAAAATGAAGACAGACACACAAACATAAAGTAAACAAAATGTACAAGACAAAGAAATATACTAAAAAGAAAAAAATAAAGAAAACAAACCAAATAAAATAATATGAAAATGATGAAATGAAAATATCAGGCATAAATTGGTTATGCATATGTAATATATATATAAATATATGTATTTACCTTCTATGGAAAAATTCAAGCACTGTGTCACTCTTTACTCTCTGAAGTCCTAAAATGATACAAATAAATTAATAATTTTTTTTAATGAGAATATCGTTGTCAATCTGCCTTCTTAATGACATTATGTTTGAAAGAATATCTGAAGTATAAAAAGAAATGGACTATATCAAGGGCAGGTAATTAGATTGAGACTAAATTACTGTGTTGACCAATCTACTTAGTTTTAAAAAAATCGTGCAAAAACGTGCAACATTACAAAAAAGAATTTCAATTTCAATAACCATCAATAGCATTTGAAAAATCATTTAGCATGTTTAAATGGATGCTACTTCTTATCTAATTCAAGAAATCACAAAATATACAAATGTATTGACCTTTCCTGCGGATATACTTATATTGGTTTTATTTTATTTAAAGAAAATTAGCAGGTTTTAAAGGGTTCTTGGCAAAGCACATAGTAAACCCAAACACCAACACAGCTTACACACCACTGTCATCAACATAAGAGTCCATCAAGTGAAACTTACCTCGATCTATCTATATGATCCAATCTCCGTACACTATAGCATGCAAATATGGCTACCAGGTGCCTTCCGGTTGTTACTATTTTAAGATTAAGATGGCGTTAACTGGAATAGCTACGCTATCAGCTGTTTAACATGGCGAGTTGAAATGGGGAATCGTACGATGATTATTTCGATTAAAACTAATAAGACTAATAAAAACTAACAACGTAATTATCGATCGAAATAACTTAATTGTATCGATAAACACTTTAATTAACTATTAAAAAACAGAGTCCTGTTTTATGACCTGCACGAATTGTTTTCAGCAGGAGTTACTTTCAGTGTGAATTTTACACTATTTTTTAAACCAAGAACACGGAATCAAAATTTCCGGAAAAATCAATATTTAAACCCCGATATCTCTGCAATGCATCATCCGATTTGAAAAAGAATTTCAGTTTTGTATTAAGCTTTGCAAACTCTACAATATGCATATAATTTTGTGTTTTATATATAGTTTAATTATCAGTACGAATTGTTTTCAGTAGAAATTACTTTCAGTGTGAAATATGCACTATTTTTAAAACCAAAAACACGGAATCAAAATTTCCGGAAAGATCAATTTTTAAACCCCGATATCTCTGAAATGCATCATCCCATTTGAAAACGAATTTTAGTTTTGCATTTAGCTTTGCAAACTCTACAACATGCATATAATTTTATTATTCGCTCAAAAAAATGAAAATTCCGAAAAATTAGAATCACTTCCGGTTTCGACCGGAAGTTACAAAATATTTTTTTTTGTAAATTTGCCATAAGTAAATCCGCAGATTTACAATCACAGAGAATTTCAAGTCTTTATAAACAACCGTTTACGAGAAAAGTCCTGGACAAAATCACTTTTTGAAATTTTTAAAAATGACGTAACTAGAAAACGGAAGTGACTTAATGACTGAAAGTTTAAAATCTTCAAGGGACAACTATTTAACATAATCTCTGAAAATTTCTTGCAAATCGGTTGAATAGTTTTTGAGATATAAAGCAAAAAAGAAGTCAGAAGGAAAAACAAGAAGAATAATAATAATAAAAAAAAACAATAGAATAACAAGAGGGTCTTCCGTTGAAAACGGAAGACCCTAAAAAAACAATACAATAACAAGAGGGTCTTCCGTTGAAAACGGAAGACCCTAACTAGAGCAAAGCTCGTTGCAAAGCAACGAGTGGGTCTTCCGTTAATGTCGGATGTAAAGCTGGAAGTTCCTGTAAGAAGCAGAGCTCCTAAACCAGTAACAAAAGAAACTAAAATAAAAAGATGAAAACAATCGAATTATTCCTGGTACGACTTAACAATATCCGAATCATTTTAAGTACGACTTAACAAAAACCTTTCTGATTTCAAGAACGACTTAACAAAAAAATCCGAATGTGTTTAAGTACGACTTAGCAATTATTTTTGGTACGAGTTAATTTCACTTTAAACAAAAGGCTATTTTTTAAACCAAAGACGCAGAATCAAAATTTCCGGAAAAATCAATTTTTAAACCCCGATATCTCTGTAATGCATCTTCCGATTCAAAAACGGATTTCAGTTTTGAAATCAGCATGAAAATTACTGTAAGATACGTACGTAAAAGTTTTAAAATTGAAAAACATGAAAATTCAAAAAAATTTGTTTTGCTTCCGGTTTCGACCGGAAGTGTCCGAATTGAGTTTCCAGCCTTATGTCATAAGTAAAACGATTGTTCTACCTTCTCTGTAAATCTCATAGCTTTATCTTAAATCAAAAATGAGAAAAGCTCCGGACAAAATCACTTTTTAAAACGTGAAATACGTCAATATCTGACGAAATTGATGACGTCATCAAATAATTTTTTCATATCATAGAGATCTTTTAGATACACATTACACCTGTTAATTTCAAAACAATCGATGCAAGCGTTTTTGAAATATTTGAGTTGGAAAAAAAATAAAAAGAATAATAATAATAAGAATAAGAAACTAGAGCAAAGCTCGTTGCAAAGCAACGAGTGGGTCTTCCGTTAATGTCGGAAGTAAAGCTAGAAGTTCCTGTAAGAAGCAGAGCTACTAAACCAATAACAAAAGTAACTAAAATAAAAAGATGAAAAAAATCGAATTATTTCTGGTACGACTTAACAAAATCCGAATGATTTAGGTACGATTTAACAAAAACCTTTCCGATTTCAAGAACGAGTTTACCAAAAAAAAATCCGAATGTGATCAAGTACGACTTAACAATTATTTTTGGTACGAGTTAATTTTACTTTGAATATAACGCTATTTTTTAAACCAAGGACGTGGAATCAAAATTTCCGGAAAAATCAATTTTTAAACCCCGATATCTCTGTAATGCATCGTCCGATTCAAAAAAGGATTTCAGTTTTGAACTCAGCATGAAAAATACTGTAAGATACATACGTTAAAGTTTTAAAATTGAAAAACATGAAAATTCAAAAAAAATGGTTTTGCTTCCGGTTTCGACCGGAAGTGTCCGAATTGAGTTTCCAGCCTTATGTCATAAGTAAAACGATAGTTCTACCTTCTCTGTAAATCTCATAGCTTTACCTTAAATCAAAAATGAGAAAAGCTCCGGACAAAATCACTTTTTAAAACGTGAAAAACGTCAATATCTGACGAAATTGATGACGTCATCAAATAATTTTTTCATATCATAGAGATCTTTCAGATACACATTAAATCTGCAAATTTCAAAACAATCGATGGAAGCGTTTTTGAAATATTTGAGTTGGAAAAAAAATAAAAAGAATAATAATAATAAGAATAAGAAACTAGAGCAAAGCTCGTTGCAAAGCAACGAGTGGGTCTTCCGTTAATGTCGGAAGTAAAGCTAGAAGTTCCTGTAAGAAGCAGAGCTCCTAAACCAATAACAAAAGTAACTAAAATAAAAAGATGAAAAAAATCGAATTATTTCTGGTACGACTTAACAAAATCCGAATGATTTAGGTACGATTTAACAAAAACCTTTCCGATTTCAAGAACGAGTTTACCAAAAAAAAATCCGAATGTGATCAAGTACGACTTAACAATTATTTTTGGTACGAGTTAATTTTACTTTGAATATAACGCTATTTTTTAAACCAAGGACGTGGAATCAAAATTTCCGGAAAAATCAATTTTTAAACCCCGATATCTCTGTAATGCATCGTCCGATTCAAAAAAGGATTTCAGTTTTGAACTCAGCATGAAAAATACTGTAAGATACATACGTTAAAGTTTTAAAATTGAAAAACATGAAAATTCAAAAAAAATGGTTTTGCTTCCGGTTTCGACCGGAAGTGTCCGAATTGAGTTTCCAGCCTTATGTCATAAGTAAAACGATAGTTCTACCTTCTCTGTAAATCTCATAGCTTTACCTTAAATCAAAAATGAGAAAAGCTCCGGACAAAATCACTTTTTAAAACGTGAAAAACGTCAATATCTGACGAAATTGATGACGTCATCAAATAATTTTTTCATATCATAGAGATCTTTCAGATACACATTAAATCTGCAAATTTCAAAACAATCGATGGAAGCGTTTTTGAAATATTTGAGTTGGAAAAAAAATAAAAAGAATAATAATAATAAGAATAAGAAAAAAAAGAAACCGTAGAAAAACAAAAGGGTCTTCCGTTGGAAACGGAAGACCCTAAAAAAAGAAACCGTAGAAAAACAAAAGGGTCTTCCGTTGAAAACGGAAGACCCTAATAAAAAGAAACAATAGAATAACAAGAGGGTCTTCCGTTGGAAACGGAAGACCCTAAAAAGAAACCGAAGAATAACAAGAGGGTCTTCCGTTGAAAACTGAAGACCCTAATAATAAAGGAAAAGAAACCGTAGAATAACAGAAGGGTTTTCCGTTGAAAACGGAAAACCCTAATAAAGAAAAAGAAACCGTAGAATAACAAGAGGGTCTTCCGTTTGAAACGGAAGACCCTAATAATAAGAATAAAGAAAAAGAAACCGTAGAATAACAAGAGGGTCTTCCGTTGGAAACGGCAGACCCTAATAATAACTAGAGCAAAGCTCGTTGCAAAGCAACGAGTGGGTCTTCCGTAAATGTCGGAAGTAAAGCTGGAATCTTCAGTTAGTAGCAGAGCTTTTAAACCGAATACAAGAGTAACTAAAATGAAGAGATGAAAAAAATCGAATTATTCCTGGTACGACTTACAGTGGTAACAACGTTATTGTTGACAAACGACACGCACGATTCTGATACACGAACGATCACGCACGATACACGGACGATCACTTACTTACTGAATGTTCACGATACACAAACAAAAACGATAAAACACGCAAATGAACGATTCTACACCATTAAACACGCAAAATCAAAATTAATTTTTAAGATTAGAATTAAGAAAACGTATTGCTTTAATTTGTATTGCTTTATGTTTGTGTTTTATTGAAAAGCGGCATGTACAGTAGCAATGCACTGTTTTAAATTTTACGAGTAAACAATTTACACATCCATACAAAAAAAACATATATGATTCATACACAAATTAATTTTTTTCTCTCCATAACGAATAATAACTTAAATGTAAATTAAATGAAGATAATGCATTAACTATACGAAATTATTTACATACGAGATGACTGTTTATGTGATCCAGTTCCCTTACGTACGATTTGAATATGCGGGATAGAGGAAAATTCGATTTTACACATTGAATATTTTCACTAATTACAGTACATAATTGATTTATTTCTATTTATTCTAAATTTTAAAGCGTCTATAAAATTTTTATTTCAAACAAATGTTTACACAATGCTCCAGATAGGAATGCGTATCGTATTCTCATTTGAAAGAAAAACGTTGGGGATAATCGTTTAGTTTAAAACGGGGAGTAGGTAAGATTGGCCGCTTCCATTCAACGTGTCGCTCTTCCTTATATGATTAAAATTATGTGTCAAGACACAATGGATGCTTGATAGAGGCTGACTATAACATAATGCAAAACTAACTCAACCGAACAAAGGATTGAATGAGCTCTGGAATACTTGATAAATGTATTTAACCACAAAAGAGAGAATGAATGTTAACAACTGTCAATGTTCTTCTATAAAAAAAAAAGTTTAAATCAACATTGTTTTACAAAAACTACTTGTCGTTGTTTTAAGAATAAATTCTGAGATTCCGTAAAAAAAGTTTCAAAACGAAAAAACCGCATGATCACGCACGAACCCGCACGGTAAAAAACGCAAACTATTTTTCCTGATACACGCACGATCCCGCACGTTACACGAACGATCACCCACGTTACACGAACTATTTAACACGATTGGCTTGTCAACAATAACGTTGTTACCACTGTAACAAAATACGAATGATTTTAAGTACGACTTAACAAAAACCTTTTCCGATTTCAAGAACGACTTAACAAAAAAATCCGAATGTGTTCAAGTACGACTTAACAATTATTTTTGGTACGAGTTAATTTAACTATTAACTTTATGCTATTTTTTAAACCAAGAACGTGGAATCGAAATTTCCGGATGAATCAATTTTCAAACCCCAATATCTCTGTAATGCGTCATACAATTACAAAACAGTTTTCAGTGTTAGATTCTGCTTATTAAGTTCTACAAAACACATATACGTTTTTTATTTGATCAAAAAATTCAAATTTTCGAAAAATTTGATTTACTTTCGGTTTCGACCAGAAGTGGCGGATTTTCATTTCCAGCCCTATTACAGAGGCAAAATGATCAATAAATAAGCTCGAAAAATTTCAACTTTTTATCTTGAAGCGTTTTTGAAAAAAGCCGCGGACAAAATGACTTTTTGAAATTTTTTAAAATGACGTAACGTAAAAACGGAAATGACGTTACTATAAAAAACTTTAACATCTTTGAGGCATTATAATTGCACATTATCTCGGAAAGTTTCAGAAAAATCGGTTAAAAACTTTTTGAGTTATGAAGCCGAAAAGGAGTCAGAAAAAAAAGAAAAAGTATAATAATAGAAAGAAACCGAAGAATAACAAGAGGGTCTTCCGTTGAAAACGGAAGACCCTAATAAAAAGAAACCGAAGAATAACAATAGGGTCTTCCGTTAAAAACGGAAGACCCTAATAATAATATTAACTAGACACGATCTCGTTGCGAGCAACGAGGAGGTCTTCCGTCCGATTTTTAAAAGGAAATTTAACATCATCGACTTTGATTTTCGACAAAAAACTTGATATGGAAAAAAGAGTGGAGAACTAATGCTTTTTTGTATCACATTTTATAACTTCTCTTATATTGTTTTTTTAAATACTTGCATTTCTTCAAATTAAGATAGAAAAAATATTAAACTTGTTTACCTCTGGCTCCTAAAAACCCTTATTAGGTAACGCAAGAGAAAATCATTATATTGTAAGGATATATAAATGTATTATAATAATTCAGCTTACATAACCTTTCACAAAATAGCTCTTAGTAAAACGCTATAGATCATTTTGAACAACTTTTCTTCTGTACTGCATTTCAAAATATTTTTCCTTTCTGAGGTATGGGTGATCATAATTTTGGACTTTTGGCCCCTTAAAACCCTTAATTACCTAACACATGGAAAAATCATTACATTGCCTGGATACATAAAGGGCTATAGATAAAAGACTTTAGAGCCGTTTAGTTCCCTAATTTAAGGGGGCAGCCCCTTTTTCTTGATATCAAATAAAAGGTCACTTAATTCTAAACACATTTTGTTCAACAATTGTTTACAAATTTGTTACCGTTCTTGAGATATATGAGAAAAAAGGTTTTAGTGGCCGACACAGGACGAAAAACCATCTTTAAGCAAGTCCTTAAAGGTGGCTTAAAGGTGACTTAAAGGAGCTTAAAGGCTATACAACCTTTAAGCCGCCTTTAAGTCACCTTTAAGCAAGTGCTTATAGGTCCTTAATGTCCAAACTTCTTTAAGCCACCTTTAAGCCACATTTAAGCATCTTTAAGTGGCATTTACGCTCTCTTTACACTGCCTTTACACTGTCTTTAAGTGGCCTTTAAGTCAATATTGATCAAGCTGAACAATAAAAAAATATATTAAATGCAAAAGCTCTTTTATAGAGATGGGAGGGGGTCATCCGAGTGATGATATAATTTCCAAGGAAGGGGGGGGGGGGGTTCCAGGCGGTTTTAATCGTCGCTCCATTAAACACAGATCGCTATCATCAGCACCGCTCCGATGGACACAGATTGCCGTTATGAAATTCTTTATAATTTTTTGGGGTTTCAAAATTATTGTAGGGATGAGCGCAGTCTCTGTATCTTAATATGTGCATAAAACTAATTAAAGTATGTTTGTTTCCTATTATAAATTAATCGGTGAAAAATCTCTCTCTCTCTCTCTCTCTCTCTCTCTCTCTCTCTCTCTCTCTCAGTTCATCCGGTTATTAAACAAAATAAAGATAATGAACAAAAAATGCATGATTTAATTTGTTAATCGGTTTAAGGTTTGTATTATTTTTTCAATTTTCATTATTTCTATCATTCTCTAGATCTGCTACATACATGTTAAAGATGAAAAGACTCTCAACTGCCTTTGTTATATCGGGCAGGATATTACTGCTTTGTTTGTCTAGACATAGTTTTGTTCGTTTGTGTATATCTAATTAGAGTCTATTGTTTGTCCAACTTAAGAAAACCCCCTGGAACTAACACAGAATATACAAGATATACACAACAGTTGTGTCGTGTGCCCAGGTGCATGTTTGTGTATATCTAATTAAAGTCTATTGTTTGTCCAACTTAAGAAAACCACTGGAACTAACACAGAATATACAAGATATACACAACAGGTGTGTCGTGTGCCCAGGTGCACGTCATGGTTTCTTAAGGTGTTGAATCTTAGTATGTACGAGTATACGATAAGTCTAATGAATAAAAGTTAATTTACATTTGTAATTTATTTTCAAAGTATTATTTCCTAGCTCTGGGTTTCAAAGATGTTACGTCTACAAATTAACGATACATGTATGTAAGAGTAAAATCTTGAGGCTAATTAATTAATGTACCGGTGATCATAAATAGGGGTTGATTATTTGAATATATGTATAAGGGTAAATATGTCAAATATACCCGGCCTGGCACATCATACAATTGTATGTACAAGTCATTTGCAATTGCCACATGCAGTAAATACGTCACCGGTAATTGGTAATTTTGTTTGTTATAGAATTGATAGTTTATAAATCATGTACATACAATTACATGTAAATATTTAAACATATTGAAACGGAGCCGCGATCATGAAAACCGGGAAATTGCGGGAAATTGAACAAATACCCTAATAGTATCAATGCATTTAATAAAAGAAATGATTTCATTTTCTTTCTTACATTTTTATAGCTATAAATAAGATGAACGTATATCTACTCGGTTTAAATTTATTAACTACATGTAAAAAAGCCTACTACAGTGAACCTAACGGTTTCCATTTAGGAAAATATTAATAATATATTTTTAATAATATATTTTAATATTAATAATATATTTTAATATTAATAATATATTTTAATATTAATAATATATTTTTGTTCACTGAAAACCAAGTTCCGTATTTCATTCTAAATACATGCATGCATGTAATTTATAAATTAGATATAATTGATTGTTACAAACTGAATGGTTTGTCAAAATCTTTTCAAGTAAACACATTCAATACAATGATTCAATATCCACTGATTTATAGGATATAAAAACGCTCATATATATGCAAGTTGTCGTGGCGCAGAGGATGAGTGGTAATGCTAGTAAAGTAAGGGTCCCGGGTTCAATTCTCGCCGTGGCCGGTTTTTTTATGTGTTTTTTTTTTTCATTTTTCTTTTTAGAACAAAAACCGTCTTAATACCTTTTCTTTCATAAAGTGAATACATTTCGTTGGAAATTAAGCACAATATTGAATTAATTTTTTTTTAACGGCTTAAAGGTGGCTTAAAGGTAGCTTAAAGGTGGCTTAAAGGTGGCTTAAAGAAGTTTGGACATTAAGGACCTATAAGTTGTCCTTAAAGGTGGCTTAAAGGTGGCTTAAAGATAGTCTTTAAGCTGCCTTTAAGCCATCTTTACGCTTTCTTTAAGCCACCTTTAAGCAATACATATAGCTTAAAGGTAGCTTAAAGGTGGCTTAAAGATCGTCTTTAAGCTACCTTTAAACACCTTTAAGCTATCTTTAAGGAGGACTTAAAGATGGTCATTCATCCTGTGCGATCCCTTATCTCCCTAAAGGGGCCGTTTAACGAAATTTTGAAGGTTGCATATTGTTAAAAACATCATTTTGAACAACTTTTCTTCTGTACTGCATTTCAAAATATTTTTCCTTTCTGAGATATGGGTGGTTACAATTTTGGACTTTTGGCCCCTAAAAACCCCAAATTACGTAACACATGATGAAATCATTACATCGATTAGATACATAACTGTGAGATGAACATATTTGCTTATATAACATTTCACAAAATATCGTTTAGTAAAGGGCTACAGATTAAAGACTTTAGAGCCGTTTGGTCCCCTTATTTGAGAGGCCAGCCCCTTTTTCCTGATTTTAAAAGAAAGGTCGTGTAAATAGAAACTAACTTTACATTACATGTCTTAACAAAATATTTTTCAGAAATTAGATAATTAAAGAAAACCACAAAAAATTACAACGTTTTTTAATCCCAATTTTCGGGTCCTGGCGAGCATCAAGGAAAATGGCTTCTCGACAAATCTAAAACAAGCAAGCATATCTACCATAACCACTCTGTCTTGCATATAAATTTCAAGTCTCTAACTATAGCGGTTCCTGAGGAGATGCGTGGACAACATCATGCTCCAAAATACAGGAAAAAGGGAGATAATTCAGAAGCGGAAGTGAATTTTCAGACAGGAAGTGGGATGCAAAGAGACATTCACCAAAGACATTATCCCTGTAAAAATCATTAAAATCGATTGAGAAATGGCTGAGAAATTAAGGATGTCTACCAAGGAGAAAAATAATAATAATATAGAATAATGAGAACCCGTAGAAAAACAGTAAGGTCTTCCGCTGAAGACGGAAGACCTTAGTAATGACAAAAGTAACTTAAGTACAAAAAAGATTTTAATAAAATCGAATGATTCTTGGTACGACTTAACAAAATCCGAATGGTTTTAAGTACAAATTAACAAAAAAACATAAACATTTCAAGACCGAGTTAACAAAAAAATCCGAATGTGTTTAAGTACGACTTAAGAAATTTGACTTCATTTTAGGTAAAAGTTAACTTTACCTGGAACTAACATCTAATTTCTTAACCCAGAATGCAAAATTAAAATTTCCGTAAAAAATCAATTTTGTTTAAAACATAAATCTGAGCAACGTTTCCTCTACACTGCTTTTCAAAGGGTTGACCTTTCGTACTTTGTTCTTGTTGCATCATCAATTGTCAGAAACTTAACGATGTATAGTTTACTTAATTTTATTATTCCTCTGTGAATATTTTTATTTGAAATTACTATGAACCAGACAGCATTGAAATGGTGAACATTTCAAAAGGCCCCGTTGATGTTATTTAAGAGAATTTTGCTTTGACCTTGACCTATAACTTGAAATTTTTCCAGCTGGCATAGAACTTCTAATTCAATTTCATTGCCCCTAACATACAGGCATTTTTGTTCAATCTGACCAAGATTAAGCATATCCAGGAAATAATCTACTGTCTAAAACTAATTTTGTTAAGATCTGCTATGACCTTCACATTGACATGGTTCAAGGTCACTGCATGCCATTAGCCAATAAGCTCTGTTTAGGCAAAATATTAGCCAATTAGGGGCTAAAAGGAGAGTATATATATGCTCTTAAAATATGGATTTTTGAGTGATATGATATGACCTTGACACTTGATCTACAAATATCATTCGGTCATTGCATATCCTTTGATCAAAGGCATCATGTGGGTGAAGTATGAGCCTGTTTGGAGCAAAGGGAGATAATATGTACTCCAGACAAGGATTTTTTAAATATAATTCTGCTTTGACCTTCACAGTTTACCTTGAAAATAGGTTCAAGGTCACTACACACCCTTTACTCAAAAGCTCTGCTTATGTAAAGTCTGAGCCAAATAGGGGTTAGTAGAAAGTATATATGCTCTGAAAAAAGGATTTTTGCATGATCCGATATGATATTTCACCCTTTACCTAGAAATTTCATGCAAGGTCACTGCTCATCGATTAACAATAGAGACAGTCTGTGAGTATTAGCCAGATTGGACCAAAGGGAGAGAAGATATGCCCCAGACAAGGAATTTATATATGTAATTCTACTATGACCTTAACCTTATACCTAACAACATAGTTCAAGGTCACTGCACATCCTTAACCCAAAGGAACCCTGTGGATGAGGTATGAGCCAGACTGGGCCAAGGGGAGAGAAGCTATGCTCCGGTCAAGCGATCTCGGATGGACAGACGGACAAACTGATCACTAGAAGGCGCCCACACAAACTAATGCTTTTCTATCTAATTTGAAATAGTATCCATGCTATCTGCCCATGGTGAATAGTCATCAAAACCATTCATCAGCAGAATTTGATTACCCTCCTTTTTAAACTCGGAACACCTCTGACCTAATCAGATCACCGCATTAATTACAAGGTTTGATAACTCTAATTTGTTTATCATCAAGAAATTCTGCATCGCTGACAAATAAAGTTTTATTCGGAATAATAATATACCAATTAACTGACTATTTGGACAATAGCAAGTTTATTGTCTCACCCCACAGCAACTATTTCCCTTGGCTTTGCCTCATGAAATAGTTGCTGTCTTGGGGGACAATAAACTTCCTATTGTCCTCATACCCAGTAGATACTAAATAGGCATATAATATCCCATCCACCTCCATTTCATGTTATATAACCTCCCGTTTGTAACCTTCAATTTCACTGTGTAAAGTCAACACAACAGTCAAAGCCGCAAGTTTCACAATTTATTACTGCTTCTCATGTACTTAAAATTAGGGGCCTTAATATTGCTTAATACCAATTCCAACAAGAGACATCCCATTAACTATTGATAAACATCAAAATTCATTTCATGAATCTACGCAACACTGGTAAATCTTCAAGTACAGTCACTATCAATTTTACAAAAATATTGACGGTTCTTTATCCGAAACTGTTCCTTGTACCTTTAACTTAGTACACTAACATTTTATGAAAAGACAGTTTGTCTTAGAATAAGAAAGCTAATGCAATTCTGAGAAAAAGAATACCACATATTGCAAATTCCATTGAGGTTTAATAAAAATATGGCCATTTAAGTGAACCCCCCATTTCCAATTTCCATTAGTAAACACAGATTTACAGGGTTCTCCATAGTAAAACATCTTTACCTGACCTTTTAGAGGTCAATTGTTGTTCAACCACCTTTAAAAAGAAACCTTATTCAATACAACATGCATCTACATTATATAATCATGAAAAAAGCTTCACATCACTTAGAAATATCCTTACATGTATACCCCCCATCTTTTGATTTTTATAAAAAGTCATGGTTAAAAATGTTTTACCTAATTTTATGAAACTTATGGCAATTTCCTTGAGTCATTTCTCACACATATTTGAAAACAATCATCAATGATTCTAAAATTTGATCCTAATTATTTGTTTATTTTATGATTTACACCATTTTAATTAACAAATAGACAGCTGTCCTGTTTGTGATTTCTTGTTTTTATGAAAAAAAGTAAGCTAACAATCATATTTAGTGAATATCTAATCTATTTTGATTTCTAGTCTCCTTCTATCCATGCTAAAACAGTAAGATACAACCTACAAGTTAGACATCTGCCTTAAATTAAAATAAAATTCAAACACCCAGGTGGAGACAAAGTTGATTTCCATGAAAAATGTTCAAAATTTGACATGTTTTTCTCCTTTTTTAATGCATATATACCTTAGAAAGGTAGAAATAGGTTGTTTCTTGTTCATTTCAAAAGTAATTATCATAGCAGATGTTATTTCAAAGTCAAATGTACATTTACATATCCTACATGTAATCTTAATGCAGACAATTGGATGGGGGGGGGGGGTTCAATTATGTAAACACATCTAAATACCTTTATAAAATAAAAAATAAAGGAAACATATATATATATATAATTGCATACTTTTATTAAAAAACAAATTTTCACAACAATTATGAATTTTTTTAAATAGCCTTAATTTTGTTTTTCATAATTTCTTATCAAACACAAACCACAACATGGCATGATGCTTTCTTTAAGTTCCATTATTGTTCATGCATTATCCGATTTAATTTGAATTACCGGTAAAAAGTCTGTAGAACACAAGGAATATGCATGTGGATAGAGGTGACAATTTAATCTCAAGAGCTGACCCACAAGAATCAACAGGTAATAGCCATGTTGTGCCATGTCAGAACAAGAGTCCGTTTTTAGCTGAAATAAAAAAAAAATAATTAGCTGTGTTTACATACATGTACTAGTAATAGCTGTGTTTACATTAACATATGCATATTATTTCTGGAAAAAATACACTGACCATGCAGTGTAATAAGTATTACATATTCCAATACATGACATAACATTTAGGCAGTACAAGATCAAAAATTTGCATATCAAGTCATAATATAATATTAAAAAAAATTCTTAGGTATAGACACTTATCAGATTGAGAGAGAGTTTGAGAGAGAAAGAGAGCTAGAGTTTATTTCTTGTAGTGCAACAATCAAAAATTTCAATTCGAAAATTACAAAGGAATATTACCCATCTGAACAGCGTCAAAGTACATGTATTTCCTTCTGGTATACCCGCATGTTTTATCAATTCTACCGGTTTTTTTTTTTTGGCAAATAAATTTGGCGAGGGTTTTGGTTTCTTTTCTTTTAAATTACATGTTTTAAAAACAATACTACGTGTAATAAGCATAAAACATGTATGAGTAAACTTAATGAAGAATTTTTAATAGATTATTTTTCAAAGAATGTGTTACATTACATGTATGTCAATCTCTATAAAAGTAGCGTATATTTCGTGCGTCATAAATTGGAAGTTTTAGTAAATATCATTTACTTGCATGGTTGCTATATATATGTCTAACCCAAATTTTCTTCATAAAGCTACAGCTGTATGTACTACATAATTATATGTTTTGTCACAAGTATACATTTTTAAAAAATATCCAAATTCCAACAGTTGAAAGTAACTCGATGAATTTTTCATTCTCTGATAAGTTCATTGTGTTTTGTGCGTGCATATATTATAAGTCTGCTGCAACAGCAGCCAATCAGCGGTATAAGCTGAATCCACTAATAAGAAAGTTTGTGGTTTAGGAGCGGGTAAAATTGTTTATGCATAATGTAGCTGACACTGACTTGAATGCGATGCTGTCAAGAACACCACACCAAATAATATCAAGAGACATAAATATTCACTTAAATGTATTGTGTTGTAAAGTAAAGATTTTAATACAATTATTGCATCTTGCAAAACATGTGATGACTCTTATAATCATCTGTAATATATCTGATATATATGTACAAGATGGGAGAAATAATGACAGAACAGACTGGGATTCGAACCTTGCCCTCTGAATCTCTAGTCAAGTGCTCTACCAACTGAGCTACATGTATCTGGCACCGGTATTCAAACCAGTCTGACCGTCACATCCCCCCCCTTAAATGATCTTCACCCTCAAAGATCACCCCTGGCTCTTCCCCTGGCAGGAGTAAACCTGTCAGTTCCAGGGGTTGGTAACAATACCAATATTGTATAGGGATGGAACGATCCACCGATGCACCACGGTATTTATTTTGACGATATTTGGATCGTTACATTTACCATTAATACATTACGATACCTATGCGAACTTTTTTTTTCTTTTTTCTTTCCAAAAATATCTTAGCTTCATATATCGTCTATTTTTAGTCTGCGCGCCTAATATGAAAGTACAAAGATGGCCGAAAACCTCGTAAAGTTGTCAAACCTGTTAGGAAGCTAAATCTGGAGTGTGGACAACTTTTGGATTACTTGTTAATGAAAAACTAGTGTATATGAGACTTAAGTAATTTGTAAATTGTGCAACGCTCTTTTTAAATATATCAAAATAACTTTGGACATGCGGTAATACATCAACAGATTGAATAAATTTTTAACCCTTATTCATGTTTTCATTTAGTTGCAATGTATCGTAATATGTATTGTATCGCATCTCATGTATCGTGATATGTACCGAATCGGCTAAGTACAGAATCGTCCAAGCCTTAATATTGTCACAGGATGGGAGAAATAATGAAGGACCAAACCAGGAATTAAACCTGGGCCCCCTGAATCTCTAGTCAGGTGCTCTATCAACTGAACACTGGTATTTAAACCGGTCTGACCGTCACATATATAAAAAGTTATTTTAAACAATGGTGTTCAATAAAAAATAACACTTGCAACCTTCAGTTTTTGTCTCAATTCAAGTACACATCAAAACTGCTAAACAAAAAAAATTATGTGAACTGGTAGAGTGGTACGCATAGTTCTAACTTGTAACCTACATGTACAAGTACATGTACCGGGTACCCGTTGGTCTGCTAAACCACTCTAATGATACATTGATCTGATCTAAAGACTTTTTAGTCATGTTTTAACTCTGAAGTCTGAAGTATATACAATTTTATTTACTTGATGTTACATGTATGTCTACAGGGTATTTATGTCTACATTTGGAGTCTTCCGCACAAGAATATGATGATATGTTTCTAATTAGACCCTGCTTTGAATTTTGAGTTGAAAATTCACAATCTGATTTTTTTTTAAATAGATAAATTCGGTCATCCTTTCCAGTCACCCATGAAACTCGAGCAAGTCTAAACATCCAGTAAACAATGTAAAAATTACACGTTAGTAAACAAACACCCACACCATAACAAAAACATCTAACTCTGTAATTCTTAAAAAATTCTTGACCCAGCAGATGTTAAATCATCAAGATATATTTGTAAATTCATACGTGATGCACATAACATAAGAAAATCTATGTACAGTACCAACTACATGTATATTTGTATACTGTATGTATGACTTTCGCCACATGTGGATTTTCTCAATAAATTGAATTATAATTTACACAAAATTCTGGTAAAAAGGAAAGGAAAAAAAAAACAAGTGAAAGGTAAAACATTTGGGATTCAATTCTATCAAAAGGATTTATATTGTCTGGACTAGAAAAATAACATACATAGTGACAGTGTGCACGTACTTACATGTACATTTATAGACTAAATGATAACCAGTTAACATGCTGACATTTTAACCACTATAGACAAGAAACTTTAAAAGAAATAAAAATCCTCACCTTCTTCAGTAACATCCACATAGATCACACACTTTAATGTCCATCTTTTCGTAGCTTATCAACGGCTGATCAATGGAAACATAAACATCCGTCGACATTGTCGACAGAAGTGTGGCTGTCAGAATTTCCTCGTAAACGATTCACACGAGAATATATCCCTCCTTATACAAATATGTAGTATTGTTCCCTGTGCATGTTCATATGTTTCACAGTAACTTGAAAATGCATGTGTACACCGAAAGAATACACAACTTTTCTTCTGCATTACGGCTATCTCTTTTCTACAATGTCTATAACAACATGAACAATGCCGTTCGGTACTGTTTACATTCGGCGCGCGCGCGGGGATTACAAACAGGGGGGGGGGGGCGAAAAATAGTTGCACATAGAACGTTTAAATAATGTGTGTTCATTGAATTCATAAATGATATAGATGAAAAAAAATGAAATTGAATCACAACAATTTATCTAAGACGCAACACAACGTAATGCAGTAAATGCCTGGGCCTTAAAGTGGCATTTGTTCGCTTGTGTGTCTATGTAGACATATTAACTCGTTCATGTACGATTCTCACATATTTGTTTTATGAAATTTGAAAAAAATAGGGCACAGAACTTTTTAAATTTGATACCAAATGACATTAATTAATATATTAACAATAACTGAATTCATTTTTTTCATAAAATGATAACGATTTTTGCTATCAGAAAAATACGTGTATGAGCTGCTGACCCCTAATTATAGGGGCCAGTCCTTTTTTCTTAATTTTGAATGAAAGCTCTCGTTATTCTTAACAACTTTTGTTCTATATGTATTAACAAAATATTTTTAGTTTAAAGGTTATTATACAAAAAGCAACAAAATTTCAGACCCCCCAAAACCTTAAACTTTACCGGCAAATAGCTTAAAAACTAAAAATTATTTTGCCAAAATTTTCATGCCAGCAACACTATAAAATGTAACCAACAATTCTGCTAAATTCAATGCAACTATCTTTTGTAGTTCCCGAGATCAACTCTGGACAAAAGACCCCCCAATTTTCAATTAAAGGGCAATAACTCAAGGGCACTAACCCCGGAAGTGAATTTTAAAAATTTGAAAAAAACGTCTAGAGAGATTAATATCATCTACATACCCTGAAAGTTTCATAGCAATCAGACAAAAAATGTTCGAGAAATCTCGTGCACAAAATTTGCGGGAAAAAAAAATAATAATAAGAAACAGTAGAATAACAGAAGGGTTTTCCGTTTTCAACGGAAAACCCTAAAAAAGTGAAAAAGAAACATTACAATAATAGAAGGGTCTTCCGCTGAAGACCCTAACTAGAGCAAAGCTCGTTGCAAAGCAACGAGTGGGTCTTCCGTTAATGTCGGAAGTAAAGCTGGAAGTTCCTGTAAGAAGCAGAGATCTTAAACCAATAACAAGCGTAACTCAAATAAAAAGATGATAAAAAAACGAATTATTCCTGGTACGACTCAACAACATCCGAATGATTTTAAGTACAACTTAACAAAAACCTTTCCGATTTCAAGGAAGACCGAACAAAGAAAATCCGAATGTGTTCAAGTACGACTTAGCAATTATTTTTTGTACGAGTTAATTTCACTTTGAACATTACGCTATTTTTTAAACCAAGGACGCGGAATCAAAATTTCCGGAAAAATCAGTTTTTAAACCCCGATATCTCTGTTATACATCGTCCGATTTTCAAACGGATTTCAGTTTTGTATTTAGCATAACAAACTCTACAAACCTCATAAATATTTAAAATTGAAAAGAAAAATTCGAAAATTTTAAAACACTTCCGGTTTTGACCGGAGGTGATGGAAACTAAATTCCAGCTTTTTGTCCAAATAAAATTGATAAATACTTCAACACAGAAAATTCCAAGTCTTTATATTCAAGCGTTTTTTAAAAACGCCCTGGACAAAATCACTTTTTTTTAATTTAAAAATTGACGTAACATTAAAACGGAAGTGACGTTGTAGTTCAAAATTTAATATTTTTGAGGCACGTGAATGCTTCATGATCCCTGAAAGTAGCTTGAGTTCTAAAATCGTATAAATCTCCTGTTCCGCAGGACTACCGCCATGTTGTTTCGAGACTTCTACTATAACGCTTTTGGCTACTCATTCTACACGCAATAATTCATGCTAAACGCTATTCTGGAATTTTTTCACCCGAATATGTTTCACTGTTTGCAAAAATTTGTAAACACAATTTGGAAAAATATGGCATTCATCGCTGTGGTAAGGTACTACTTAAGACTGACTTAACAGGCTGATATTCAGACACATTTATCTGTGCTCCCATGATAATTGAGGGGCGTATTCCTGTGTCTGTTATTTCAATACGCATGCGAAAACCCTTTACTATTGTATGTCGTGCGGTGACCGCATCAAAACCAGAACAAGGATTGTTTATTTCATTTTGTTGTGGAAACTGATGAAAATGACATCACATTATTATTTTTGTTGGATATATTGTAAGAATCAACAATATGATGCAAAAAGTATACACTCTGTATGAAATACAAAATTACCGGTATATGGTCGGCTGTGCACCCGAAGAAGGACTGCACTGTCCGTGCAAAATAATTTAGATAACTTTGTTAAATTACACTCTTGTATTTTCTAATATAAAGTGTAGTTTCTTGAGGATCGTAAAATATATTTACATCACATTGTTAATTAGAAATTGTTTTAATAATAATTCTCTAAAATCTATTGTGCAGGAATTGCTGTAAAATATTATAGTATTGCAAAAACTATATTGCTCAAAAAATGCTGTTTAAATGAAATCATGTATTTGGGAAAACTACCCCATTTATATTCTATGACATTTATACACATGAATCGGAATTAAACCACTGTTTTACAGCGTCCATAACATATATCATATATATTATCTAATAAAGCAACTGCAGCGATAAATTGGTAGATTGTTTTTCCATCTCCGAATCCAGTTTGAACTAGTTTTATTGCTTAAGATTCAAACAGATTTTAGTTGCAAAATCGTTTATCTTTGCTTAAATATATCAATCAATACAAGAGCCGGGTCAATGATTGTTTGAGCATATAGGCTGATTTTTTCATTGAGAAATAATAATACTTATACAATATACAAGAAACTTAAAGCTGACATGAATTCATAAATACGCATTATTTCCCTTTTATCTCAGACCCGATATCTCTGTAATGCATCTTCCGATTCAAAAACGGATTTCAGTTTTGAAATCAGCATGAAAATTACTGTAAGATACGTACGTAAAAGTTTTAAAATTGAAAAACATGAAAATTCAAAAAAATTTGTTTTGCTTCCGGTTTCGACCGGAAGTGTCCGAATTGAGTTTCCAGCCTTATGTCATAAGTAAAACGATTGTTCTACCTTCTCTGTAAATCTCATAGCTTTATCTTAAATCAAAAATGAGAAAAGCTCCGGACAAAATCACTTTTTAAAACGTGAAATACGTCAATATCTGACGAAATTGATGACGTCATCAAATAATTTTTTCATATCATAGAGATCTTTCAGATACACATAAATCTGCAAATTTCAAAACAATCGATGGAAGCGTTTTTGAAATATTTGAGTTGGAAAAAAAATAAAAAGAATAATAATAATAAGAATAAGAAAAAAAAGAAACCGTAGAAAAACAAAAGGGTCTTCCGTTGGAAACGGAAGACCCTAAAAAAAGAAACCGTAGAAAAACAAAAGGGTCTTCCGTTGAAAACGGAAGACCCTAATAAAAAGAAACAATAGAATAACAAGAGGGTCTTCCGTTGGAAACGGAAGACCCTAAAAAGAAACCGAAGAATAACAAGAGGGTCTTCCGTTGAAAACTGAAGACCCTAATAATAAAGGAAAAGAAACCGTAGAATAACAGAAGGGTTTTCCGTTGAAAACGGAAAACCCTAATAAAGAAAAAGAAACCGTAGAATAACAAGAGGGTCTTCCGTTTGAAACGGAAGACCCTAATAATAAGAATAAAGAAAAAGAAACCGTAGAATAACAAGAGGGTCTTCCGTTGGAAACGGCAGACCCTAATAATAACTAGAGCAAAGCTCGTTGCAAAGCAACGAGTGGGTCTTCCGTAAATGTCGGAAGTAAAGCTGGAATCTTCAGTTAGTAGCAGAGCTTTTAAACCGAATACAAGAGTAACTAAAATGAAGAGATGAAAAAAATCGAATTATTCCTGGTACGACTTACAGTGGTAACAACGTTATTGTTGACAAACGACACGCACGATTCTGATACACGAACGATCACGCACGATACACGGACGATCACTTACTTACTGAATGTTCACGATACACAAACAAAAACGATAAAACACGCAAATGAACGATTCTACACCATTAAACACGCAAAATCAAAATTAATTTTTAAGATTAGAATTAAGAAAACGTATTGCTTTAATTTGTATTGCTTTATGTTTGTGTTTTATTGAAAAGCGGCATGTACAGTAGCAATGCACTGTTTTAAATTTTACGAGTAAACAATTTACACATCCATACAAAAAAAACATATATGATTCATACACAAATTAATTTTTTTCTCTCCATAACGAATAATAACTTAAATGTAAATTAAATGAAGATAATGCATTAACTATACGAAATTATTTACATACGAGATGACTGTTTATGTGATCCAGTTCCCTTACGTACGATTTGAATATGCGGGATAGAGGAAAATTCGATTTTACACATTGAATATTTTCACTAATTACAGTACATAATTGATTTATTTCTATTTATTCTAAATTTTAAAGCGTCTATAAAATTTTTATTTCAAACAAATGTTTACACAATGCTCCAGATAGGAATGCGTATCGTATTCTCATTTGAAAGAAAAACGTTGGGGATAATCGTTTAGTTTAAAACGGGGAGTAGGTAAGATTGGCCGCTTCCATTCAACGTGTCGCTCTTCCTTATATGATTAAAATTATGTGTCAAGACACAATGGATGCTTGATAGAGGCTGACTATAACATAATGCAAAACTAACTCAACCGAACAAAGGATTGAATGAGCTCTGGAATACTTGATAAATGTATTTAACCACAAAAGAGAGAATGAATGTTAACAACTGTCAATGTTCTTCTATAAAAAAAAAAGTTTAAATCAACATTGTTTTACAAAAACTACTTGTCGTTGTTTTAAGAATAAATTCTGAGATTCCGTAAAAAAAGTTTCAAAACGAAAAAACCGCATGATCACGCACGAACCCGCACGGTAAAAAACGCAAACTATTTTTCCTGATACACGCACGATCCCGCACGTTACACGAACGATCACCCACGTTACACGAACTATTTAACACGATTGGCTTGTCAACAATAACGTTGTTACCACTGTAACAAAATACGAATGATTTTAAGTACGACTTAACAAAAACCTTTTCCGATTTCAAGAACGACTTAACAAAAAAATCCGAATGTGTTCAAGTACGACTTAACAATTATTTTTGGTACGAGTTAATTTAACTATTAACTTTATGCTATTTTTTAAACCAAGAACGTGGAATCGAAATTTCCGGATGAATCAATTTTCAAACCCCAATATCTCTGTAATGCGTCATACAATTACAAAACAGTTTTCAGTGTTAGATTCTGCTTATTAAGTTCTACAAAACACATATACGTTTTTTATTTGATCAAAAAATTCAAATTTTCGAAAAATTTGATTTACTTTCGGTTTCGACCAGAAGTGGCGGATTTTCATTTCCAGCCCTATTACAGAGGCAAAATGATCAATAAATAAGCTCGAAAAATTTCAACTTTTTATCTTGAAGCGTTTTTGAAAAAAGCCGCGGACAAAATGACTTTTTGAAATTTTTTAAAATGACGTAACGTAAAAACGGAAATGACGTTACTCTAAAAAACTTTAACATCTTTGAGGCATTATAATTGCACATTATCTCGGAAAGTTTCAGAAAAATCGGTTAAAAACTTTTTGAGTTATGAAGCCGAAAAGGAGTCAGAAAAAAAAGAAAAAGTATAATAATAGAAAGAAACCGAAGAATAACAAGAGGGTCTTCCGTTGAAAACGGAAGACCCTAATAAAAAGAAACCGAAGAATAACAAGAGGGTCTTCCGTTAAAAACGGAAGACCCTAATAATAATATTAACTAGACACGATCTCGTTGCGAGCAACGAGGAGGTCTTCCGTCCGATTTTTAAAAGGAAATTTAACATCATCGACTTTGATTTTCGACAAAAAACTTGATATGGAAAAAAGAGTGGAGAACTAATGCTTTTTTGTATCACATTTTATAACTTCTCTTATATTGTTTTTTTAAATACTTGCATTTCTTCAAATTAAGATAGAAAAAATATTAAACTTGTTTACCTCTGGCTCCTAAAAACCCTTATTAGGTAACGCAAGAGAAAATCATTATATTGTAAGGATATATAAATGTATTATAATAATTCAGCTTACATAACCTTTCACAAAATAGCTCTTAGTAAAACGCTATAGATCATTTTGAACAACTTTTCTTCTGTACTGCATTTCAAAATATTTTTCCTTTCTGAGGTATGGGTGATCATAATTTTGGACTTTTGGCCCCTTAAAACCCTTAATTACCTAACACATGGAAAAATCATTACATTGCCTGGATACATAAAGGGCTATAGATAAAAGACTTTAGAGCCGTTTAGTTCCCTAATTTAAGGGGGCAGCCCCTTTTTCTTGATATCAAATAAAAGGTCACTTAATTCTAAACACATTTTGTTCAACAATTGTTTACAAATTTGTTACCGTTCTTGAGATATATGAGAAAAAAGGTTTTAGTGGCCGACACAGGACGAAAAACCATCTTTAAGCAAGTCCTTAAAGGTGGCTTAAAGGTGACTTAAAGGAGCTTAAAGGCTATACAACCTTTAAGCCGCCTTTAAGTCACCTTTAAGCAAGTGCTTATAGGTCCTTAATGTCCAAACTTCTTTAAGCCACCTTTAAGCCACATTTAAGCATCTTTAAGTGGCATTTACGCTCTCTTTACACTGCCTTTACACTGTCTTTAAGTGGCCTTTAAGTCAATATTGATCAAGCTGAACAATAAAAAAATATATTAAATGCAAAAGCTCTTTTATAGAGATGGGAGGGGGTCATCCGAGTGATGATATAATTTCCAAGGAAGGGGGGGGGGGGTTCCAGGCGGTTTTAATCGTCGCTCCATTAAACACAGATCGCTATCATCAGCACCGCTCCGATGGACACAGATTGCCGTTATGAAATTCTTTATAATTTTTTGGGGTTTCAAAATTATTGTAGGGATGAGCGCAGTCTCTGTATCTTAATATGTGCATAAAACTAATTAAAGTATGTTTGTTTCCTATTATAAATTAATCGGTGAAAAATCTCTCTCTCTCTCTCTCTCTCTCTCTCTCTCTCTCTCTCTCTCTCTCTCTCTCTCAGTTCATCCGGTTATTAAACAAAATAAAGATAATGAACAAAAAATGCATGATTTAATTTGTTAATCGGTTTAAGGTTTGTATTATTTTTTCAATTTTCATTATTTCTATCATTCTCTAGATCTGCTACATACATGTTAAAGATGAAAAGACTCTCAACTGCCTTTGTTATATCGGGCAGGATATTACTGCTTTGTTTGTCTAGACATAGTTTTGTTCGTTTGTGTATATCTAATTAGAGTCTATTGTTTGTCCAACTTAAGAAAACCCCCTGGAACTAACACAGAATATACAAGATATACACAACAGTTGTGTCGTGTGCCCAGGTGCATGTTTGTGTATATCTAATTAAAGTCTATTGTTTGTCCAACTTAAGAAAACCACTGGAACTAACACAGAATATACAAGATATACACAACAGGTGTGTCGTGTGCCCAGGTGCACGTCATGGTTTCTTAAGGTGTTGAATCTTAGTATGTACGAGTATACGATAAGTCTAATGAATAAAAGTTAATTTACATTTGTAATTTATTTTCAAAGTATTATTTCCTAGCTCTGGGTTTCAAAGATGTTACGTCTACAAATTAACGATACATGTATGTAAGAGTAAAATCTTGAGGCTAATTAATTAATGTACCGGTGATCATAAATAGGGGTTGATTATTTGAATATATGTATAAGGGTAAATATGTCAAATATACCCGGCCTGGCACATCATACAATTGTATGTACAAGTCATTTGCAATTGCCACATGCAGTAAATACGTCACCGGTAATTGGTAATTTTGTTTGTTATAGAATTGATAGTTTATAAATCATGTACATACAATTACATGTAAATATTTAAACATATTGAAACGGAGCCGCGATCATGAAAACCGGGAAATTGCGGGAAATTGAACAAATACCCTAATAGTATCAATGCATTTAATAAAAGAAATGATTTCATTTTCTTTCTTACATTTTTATAGCTATAAATAAGATGAACGTATATCTACTCGGTTTAAATTTATTAACTACATGTAAAAAAGCCTACTACAGTGAACCTAACGGTTTCCATTTAGGAAAATATTAATAATATATTTTTAATAATATATTTTAATATTAATAATATATTTTAATATTAATAATATATTTTAATATTAATAATATATTTTTGTTCACTGAAAACCAAGTTCCGTATTTCATTCTAAATACATGCATGCATGTAATTTATAAATTAGATATAATTGATTGTTACAAACTGAATGGTTTGTCAAAATCTTTTCAAGTAAACACATTCAATACAATGATTCAATATCCACTGATTTATAGGATATAAAAACGCTCATATATATGCAAGTTGTCGTGGCGCAGAGGATGAGTGGTAATGCTAGTAAAGTAAGGGTCCCGGGTTCAATTCTCGCCGTGGCCGGTTTTTTTATGTGTTTTTTTTTTCATTTTTCTTTTTAGAACAAAAACCGTCTTAATACCTTTTCTTTCATAAAGTGAATACATTTCGTTGGAAATTAAGCACAATATTGAATTAATTTTTTTTTAACGGCTTAAAGGTGGCTTAAAGGTAGCTTAAAGGTGGCTTAAAGGTGGCTTAAAGAAGTTTGGACATTAAGGACCTATAAGTTGTCCTTAAAGGTGGCTTAAAGGTGGCTTAAAGATAGTCTTTAAGCTGCCTTTAAGCCATCTTTACGCTTTCTTTAAGCCACCTTTAAGCAATACATATAGCTTAAAGGTAGCTTAAAGGTGGCTTAAAGATCGTCTTTAAGCTACCTTTAAACACCTTTAAGCTATCTTTAAGGAGGACTTAAAGATGGTCATTCATCCTGTGCGATCCCTTATCTCCCTAAAGGGGCCGTTTAACGAAATTTTGAAGGTTGCATATTGTTAAAAACATCATTTTGAACAACTTTTCTTCTGTACTGCATTTCAAAATATTTTTCCTTTCTGAGATATGGGTGGTTACAATTTTGGACTTTTGGCCCCTAAAAACCCCAAATTACGTAACACATGATGAAATCATTACATCGATTAGATACATAACTGTGAGATGAACATATTTGCTTATATAACATTTCACAAAATATCGTTTAGTAAAGGGCTACAGATTAAAGACTTTAGAGCCGTTTGGTCCCCTTATTTGAGAGGCCAGCCCCTTTTTCCTGATTTTAAAAGAAAGGTCGTGTAAATAGAAACTAACTTTACATTACATGTCTTAACAAAATATTTTTCAGAAATTAGATAATTAAAGAAAACCACAAAAAATTACAACGTTTTTTAATCCCAATTTTCGGGTCCTGGCGAGCATCAAGGAAAATGGCTTCTCGACAAATCTAAAACAAGCAAGCATATCTACCATAACCACTCTGTCTTGCATATAAATTTCAAGTCTCTAACTATAGCGGTTCCTGAGGAGATGCGTGGACAACATCATGCTCCAAAATACAGGAAAAAGGGAGATAATTCAGAAGCGGAAGTGAATTTTCAGACAGGAAGTGGGATGCAAAGAGACATTCACCAAAGACATTATCCCTGTAAAAATCATTAAAATCGATTGAGAAATGGCTGAGAAATTAAGGATGTCTACCAAGGAGAAAAATAATAATAATATAGAATAATGAGAACCCGTAGAAAAACAGTAAGGTCTTCCGCTGAAGACGGAAGACCTTAGTAATGACAAAAGTAACTTAAGTACAAAAAAGATTTTAATAAAATCGAATGATTCTTGGTACGACTTAACAAAATCCGAATGGTTTTAAGTACAAATTAACAAAAAAACATAAACATTTCAAGACCGAGTTAACAAAAAAATCCGAATGTGTTTAAGTACGACTTAAGAAATTTGACTTCATTTTAGGTAAAAGTTAACTTTACCTGGAACTAACATCTAATTTCTTAACCCAGAATGCAAAATTAAAATTTCCGTAAAAAATCAATTTTGTTTAAAACATAAATCTGAGCAACGTTTCCTCTACACTGCTTTTCAAAGGGTTGACCTTTCGTACTTTGTTCTTGTTGCATCATCAATTGTCAGAAACTTAACGATGTATAGTTTACTTAATTTTATTATTCCTCTGTGAATATTTTTATTTGAAATTACTATGAACCAGACAGCATTGAAATGGTGAACATTTCAAAAGGCCCCGTTGATGTTATTTAAGAGAATTTTGCTTTGACCTTGACCTATAACTTGAAATTTTTCCAGCTGGCATAGAACTTCTAATTCAATTTCATTGCCCCTAACATACAGGCATTTTTGTTCAATCTGACCAAGATTAAGCATATCCAGGAAATAATCTACTGTCTAAAACTAATTTTGTTAAGATCTGCTATGACCTTCACATTGACATGGTTCAAGGTCACTGCATGCCATTAGCCAATAAGCTCTGTTTAGGCAAAATATTAGCCAATTAGGGGCTAAAAGGAGAGTATATATATGCTCTTAAAATATGGATTTTTGAGTGATATGATATGACCTTGACACTTGATCTACAAATATCATTCGGTCATTGCATATCCTTTGATCAAAGGCATCATGTGGGTGAAGTATGAGCCTGTTTGGAGCAAAGGGAGATAATATGTACTCCAGACAAGGATTTTTTAAATATAATTCTGCTTTGACCTTCACAGTTTACCTTGAAAATAGGTTCAAGGTCACTACACACCCTTTACTCAAAAGCTCTGCTTATGTAAAGTCTGAGCCAAATAGGGGTTAGTAGAAAGTATATATGCTCTGAAAAAAGGATTTTTGCATGATCCGATATGATATTTCACCCTTTACCTAGAAATTTCATGCAAGGTCACTGCTCATCGATTAACAATAGAGACAGTCTGTGAGTATTAGCCAGATTGGACCAAAGGGAGAGAAGATATGCCCCAGACAAGGAATTTATATATGTAATTCTACTATGACCTTAACCTTATACCTAACAACATAGTTCAAGGTCACTGCACATCCTTAACCCAAAGGAACCCTGTGGATGAGGTATGAGCCAGACTGGGCCAAGGGGAGAGAAGCTATGCTCCGGTCAAGCGATCTCGGATGGACAGACGGACAAACTGATCACTAGAAGGCGCCCACACAAACTAATGCTTTTCTATCTAATTTGAAATAGTATCCATGCTATCTGCCCATGGTGAATAGTCATCAAAACCATTCATCAGCAGAATTTGATTACCCTCCTTTTTAAACTCGGAACACCTCTGACCTAATCAGATCACCGCATTAATTACAAGGTTTGATAACTCTAATTTGTTTATCATCAAGAAATTCTGCATCGCTGACAAATAAAGTTTTATTCGGAATAATAATATACCAATTAACTGACTATTTGGACAATAGCAAGTTTATTGTCTCACCCCACAGCAACTATTTCCCTTGGCTTTGCCTCATGAAATAGTTGCTGTCTTGGGGGACAATAAACTTCCTATTGTCCTCATACCCAGTAGATACTAAATAGGCATATAATATCCCATCCACCTCCATTTCATGTTATATAACCTCCCGTTTGTAACCTTCAATTTCACTGTGTAAAGTCAACACAACAGTCAAAGCCGCAAGTTTCACAATTTATTACTGCTTCTCATGTACTTAAAATTAGGGGCCTTAATATTGCTTAATACCAATTCCAACAAGAGACATCCCATTAACTATTGATAAACATCAAAATTCATTTCATGAATCTACGCAACACTGGTAAATCTTCAAGTACAGTCACTATCAATTTTACAAAAATATTGACGGTTCTTTATCCGAAACTGTTCCTTGTACCTTTAACTTAGTACACTAACATTTTATGAAAAGACAGTTTGTCTTAGAATAAGAAAGCTAATGCAATTCTGAGAAAAAGAATACCACATATTGCAAATTCCATTGAGGTTTAATAAAAATATGGCCATTTAAGTGAACCCCCCATTTCCAATTTCCATTAGTAAACACAGATTTACAGGGTTCTCCATAGTAAAACATCTTTACCTGACCTTTTAGAGGTCAATTGTTGTTCAACCACCTTTAAAAAGAAACCTTATTCAATACAACATGCATCTACATTATATAATCATGAAAAAAGCTTCACATCACTTAGAAATATCCTTACATGTATACCCCCCATCTTTTGATTTTTATAAAAAGTCATGGTTAAAAATGTTTTACCTAATTTTATGAAACTTATGGCAATTTCCTTGAGTCATTTCTCACACATATTTGAAAACAATCATCAATGATTCTAAAATTTGATCCTAATTATTTGTTTATTTTATGATTTACACCATTTTAATTAACAAATAGACAGCTGTCCTGTTTGTGATTTCTTGTTTTTATGAAAAAAAGTAAGCTAACAATCATATTTAGTGAATATCTAATCTATTTTGATTTCTAGTCTCCTTCTATCCATGCTAAAACAGTAAGATACAACCTACAAGTTAGACATCTGCCTTAAATTAAAATAAAATTCAAACACCCAGGTGGAGACAAAGTTGATTTCCATGAAAAATGTTCAAAATTTGACATGTTTTTCTCCTTTTTTAATGCATATATACCTTAGAAAGGTAGAAATAGGTTGTTTCTTGTTCATTTCAAAAGTAATTATCATAGCAGATGTTATTTCAAAGTCAAATGTACATTTACATATCCTACATGTAATCTTAATGCAGACAATTGGATGGGGGGGGGGGGGTTCAATTATGTAAACACATCTAAATACCTTTATAAAATAAAAAATAAAGGAAACATATATATATATATAATTGCATACTTTTATTAAAAAACAAATTTTCACAACAATTATGAATTTTTTTAAATAGCCTTAATTTTGTTTTTCATAATTTCTTATCAAACACAAACCACAACATGGCATGATGCTTTCTTTAAGTTCCATTATTGTTCATGCATTATCCGATTTAATTTGAATTACCGGTAAAAAGTCTGTAGAACACAAGGAATATGCATGTGGATAGAGGTGACAATTTAATCTCAAGAGCTGACCCACAAGAATCAACAGGTAATAGCCATGTTGTGCCATGTCAGAACAAGAGTCCGTTTTTAGCTGAAATAAAAAAAAAATAATTAGCTGTGTTTACATACATGTACTAGTAATAGCTGTGTTTACATTAACATATGCATATTATTTCTGGAAAAAATACACTGACCATGCAGTGTAATAAGTATTACATATTCCAATACATGACATAACATTTAGGCAGTACAAGTTCAAAAATTTGCATATCAAGTCATAATATAATATTAAAAAAAATTCTTAGGTATAGACACTTATCAGATTGAGAGAGAGTTTGAGAGAGAAAGAGAGCTAGAGTTTATTTCTTGTAGTGCAACAATCAAAAATTTCAATTCGAAAATTACAAAGGAATATTACCCATCTGAACAGCGTCAAAGTACATGTATTTCCTTCTGGTATACCCGCATGTTTTATCAATTCTACCGGTTTTTTTTTTTGGCAAATAAATTTGGCGAGGGTTTTGGTTTCTTTTCTTTTAAATTACATGTTTTAAAAACAATACTACGTGTAATAAGCATAAAACATGTATGAGTAAACTTAATGAAGAATTTTTAATAGATTATTTTTCAAAGAATGTGTTACATTACATGTATGTCAATCTCTATAAAAGTAGCGTATATTTCGTGCGTCATAAATTGGAAGTTTTAGTAAATATCATTTACTTGCATGGTTGCTATATATATGTCTAACCCAAATTTTCTTCATAAAGCTACAGCTGTATGTACTACATAATTATATGTTTTGTCACAAGTATACATTTTTAAAAAATATCCAAATTCCAACAGTTGAAAGTAACTCGATGAATTTTTCATTCTCTGATAAGTTCATTGTGTTTTGTGCGTGCATATATTATAAGTCTGCTGCAACAGCAGCCAATCAGCGGTATAAGCTGAATCCACTAATAAGAAAGTTTGTGGTTTAGGAGCGGGTAAAATTGTTTATGCATAATGTAGCTGACACTGACTTGAATGCGATGCTGTCAAGAACACCACACCAAATAATATCAAGAGACATAAATATTCACTTAAATGTATTGTGTTGTAAAGTAAAGATTTTAATACAATTATTGCATCTTGCAAAACATGTGATGACTCTTATAATCATCTGTAATATATCTGATATATATGTACAAGATGGGAGAAATAATGACAGAACAGACTGGGATTCGAACCTTGCCCTCTGAATCTCTAGTCAAGTGCTCTACCAACTGAGCTACATGTATCTGGCACCGGTATTCAAACCAGTCTGACCGTCACATCCCCCCCCTTAAATGATCTTCACCCTCAAAGATCACCCCTGGCTCTTCCCCTGGCAGGAGTAAACCTGTCAGTTCCAGGGGTTGGTAACAATACCAATATTGTATAGGGATGGAACGATCCACCGATGCACCACGGTATTTATTTTGACGATATTTGGATCGTTACATTTACCATTAATACATTACGATACCTATGCGAACTTTTTTTTTCTTTTTTCTTTCCAAAAATATCTTAGCTTCATATATCGTCTATTTTTAGTCTGCGCGCCTAATATGAAAGTACAAAGATGGCCGAAAACCTCGTAAAGTTGTCAAACCTGTTAGGAAGCTAAATCTGGAGTGTGGACAACTTTTGGATTACTTGTTAATGAAAAACTAGTGTATATGAGACTTAAGTAATTTGTAAATTGTGCAACGCTCTTTTTAAATATATCAAAATAACTTTGGACATGCGGTAATACATCAACAGATTGAATAAATTTTTAACCCTTATTCATGTTTTCATTTAGTTGCAATGTATCGTAATATGTATTGTATCGCATCTCATGTATCGTGATATGTACCGAATCGGCTAAGTACAGAATCGTCCAAGCCTTAATATTGTCACAGGATGGGAGAAATAATGAAGGACCAAACCAGGAATTAAACCTGGGCCCCCTGAATCTCTAGTCAGGTGCTCTATCAACTGAACACTGGTATTTAAACCGGTCTGACCGTCACATATATAAAAAGTTATTTTAAACAATGGTGTTCAATAAAAAATAACACTTGCAACCTTCAGTTTTTGTCTCAATTCAAGTACACATCAAAACTGCTAAACAAAAAAAATTATGTGAACTGGTAGAGTGGTACGCATAGTTCTAACTTGTAACCTACATGTACAAGTACATGTACCGGGTACCCGTTGGTCTGCTAAACCACTCTAATGATACATTGTTCTGATCTAAAGACTTTTTAGTCATGTTTTAACTCTGAAGTCTGAAGTATATACAATTTTATTTACTTGATGTTACATGTATGTCTACAGGGTATTTATGTCTACATTTGGAGTCTTCCGCACAAGAATATGATGATATGTTTCTAATTAGACCCTGCTTTGAATTTTGAGTTGAAAATTCACAATCTGATTTTTTTTTAAATAGATAAATTCGGTCATCCTTTCCAGTCACCCATGAAACTCGAGCAAGTCTAAACATCCAGTAAACAATGTAAAAATTACACGTTAGTAAACAAACACCCACACCATAACAAAAACATCTAACTCTGTAATTCTTAAAAAATTCTTGACCCAGCAGATGTTAAATCATCAAGATATATTTGTAAATTCATACGTGATGCACATAACATAAGAAAATCTATGTACAGTACCAACTACATGTATATTTGTATACTGTATGTATGACTTTCGCCACATGTGGATTTTCTCAATAAATTGAATTGTAATTTACACAAAATTCTGGTAAAAAGGAAAGGAAAAAAAAAACAAGTGAAAGGTAAAACATTTGGGATTCAATTCTATCAAAAGGATTTATATTGTCTGGACTAGAAAAATAACATACATAGTGACAGTGTGCACGTACTTACATGTACATTTATAGACTAAATGATAACCAGTTAACATGCTGACATTTTAACCACTATAGACAAGAAACTTTAAAAGAAATAAAAATCCTCACCTTCTTCAGTAACATCCACATAGATCACACACTTTAATGTCCATCTTTTCGTAGCTTATCAACGGCTGATCAATGGAAACATAAACATCCGTCGACATTGTCGACAGAAGTGTGGCTGTCAGAATTTCCTCGTAAACGATTCACACGAGAATATATCCCTCCTTATACAAATATGTAGTATTGTTCCCTGTGCATGTTCATATGTTTCACAGTAACTTGAAAATGCATGTGTACACCGAAAGAATACACAACTTTTCTTCTGCATTACGGCTATCTCTTTTCTACAATGTCTATAACAACATGAACAATGCCGTTCGGTACTGTTTACATTCGGCGCGCGCGCGGGGATTACAAACAGGGGGGGGGGGGCGAAAAATAGTTGCACATAGAACGTTTAAATAATGTGTGTTCATTGAATTCATAAATGATATAGATGAAAAAAAATGAAATTGAATCACAACAATTTATCTAAGACGCAACACAACGTAATGCAGTAAATGCCTGGGCCTTAAAGTGGCATTTGTTCGCTTGTGTGTCTATGTAGACATATTAACTCGTTCATGTACGATTCTCACATATTTGTTTTATGAAATTTGAAAAAAATAGGGCACAGAACTTTTTAAATTTGATACCAAATGACATTAATTAATATATTAACAATAACTGAATTCATTTTTTTCATAAAATGATAACGATTTTTGCTATCAGAAAAATACGTGTATGAGCTGCTGACCCCTAATTATAGGGGCCAGTCCTTTTTTCTTAATTTTGAATGAAAGCTCTCGTTATTCTTAACAACTTTTGTTCTATATGTATTAACAAAATATTTTTAGTTTAAAGGTTATTATACAAAAAGCAACAAAATTTCAGACCCCCCAAAACCTTAAACTTTACCGGCAAATAGCTTAAAAACTAAAAATTATTTTGCCAAAATTTTCATGCCAGCAACACTATAAAATGTAACCAACAATTCTGCTAAATTCAATGCAACTATCTTTTGTAGTTCCCGAGATCAACTCTGGACAAAAGACCCCCCAATTTTCAATTAAAGGGCAATAACTCAAGGGCACTAACCCCGGAAGTGAATTTTAAAAATTTGAAAAAAACGTCTAGAGAGATTAATATCATCTACATACCCTGAAAGTTTCATAGCAATCAGACAAAAAATGTTCGAGAAATCTCGTGCACAAAATTTGCGGGAAAAAAAAATAATAATAAGAAACAGTAGAATAACAGAAGGGTTTTCCGTTTTCAACGGAAAACCCTAAAAAAGTGAAAAAGAAACATTACAATAATAGAAGGGTCTTCCGCTGAAGACCCTAACTAGAGCAAAGCTCGTTGCAAAGCAACGAGTGGGTCTTCCGTTAATGTCGGAAGTAAAGCTGGAAGTTCCTGTAAGAAGCAGAGATCTTAAACCAATAACAAGCGTAACTCAAATAAAAAGATGATAAAAAAACGAATTATTCCTGGTACGACTCAACAACATCCGAATGATTTTAAGTACAACTTAACAAAAACCTTTCCGATTTCAAGGAAGACCGAACAAAGAAAATCCGAATGTGTTCAAGTACGACTTAGCAATTATTTTTTGTACGAGTTAATTTCACTTTGAACATTACGCTATTTTTTAAACCAAGGACGCGGAATCAAAATTTCCGGAAAAATCAGTTTTTAAACCCCGATATCTCTGTTATACATCGTCCGATTTTCAAACGGATTTCAGTTTTGTATTTAGCATAACAAACTCTACAAACCTCATAAATATTTAAAATTGAAAAGAAAAATTCGAAAATTTTAAAACACTTCCGGTTTTGACCGGAGGTGATGGAAACTAAATTCCAGCTTTTTGTCCAAATAAAATTGATAAATACTTCAACACAGAAAATTCCAAGTCTTTATATTCAAGCGTTTTTTAAAAACGCCCTGGACAAAATCACTTTTTTTTAATTTAAAAATTGACGTAACATTAAAACGGAAGTGACGTTGTAGTTCAAAATTTAATATTTTTGAGGCACGTGAATGCTTCATGATCCCTGAAAGTAGCTTGAGTTCTAAAATCGTATAAATCTCCTGTTCCGCAGGACTACCGCCATGTTGTTTCGAGACTTCTACTATAACGCTTTTGGCTACTCATTCTACACGCAATAATTCATGCTAAACGCTATTCTGGAATTTTTTCACCCGAATATGTTTCACTGTTTGCAAAAATTTGTAAACACAATTTGGAAAAATATGGCATTCATCGCTGTGGTAAGGTACTACTTAAGACTGACTTAACAGGCTGATATTCAGACACATTTATCTGTGCTCCCATGATAATTGAGGGGCGTATTCCTGTGTCTGTTATTTCAATACGCATGCGAAAACCCTTTACTATTGTATGTCGTGCGGTGACCGCATCAAAACCAGAACAAGGATTGTTTATTTCATTTTGTTGTGGAAACTGATGAAAATGACATCACATTATTATTTTTGTTGGATATATTGTAAGAATCAACAATATGATGCAAAAAGTATACACTCTGTATGAAATACAAAATTACCGGTATATGGTCGGCTGTGCACCCGAAGAAGGACTGCACTGTCCGTGCAAAATAATTTAGATAACTTTGTTAAATTACACTCTTGTATTTTCTAATATAAAGTGTAGTTTCTTGAGGATCGTAAAATATATTTACATCACATTGTTAATTAGAAATTGTTTTAATAATAATTCTCTAAAATCTATTGTGCAGGAATTGCTGTAAAATATTATAGTATTGCAAAAACTATATTGCTCAAAAAATGCTGTTTAAATGAAATCATGTATTTGGGAAAACTACCCCATTTATATTCTATGACATTTATACACATGAATCGGAATTAAACCACTGTTTTACAGCGTCCATAACATATATCATATATATTATCTAATAAAGCAACTGCAGCGATAAATTGGTAGATTGTTTTTCCATCTCCGAATCCAGTTTGAACTAGTTTTATTGCTTAAGATTCAAACAGATTTTAGTTGCAAAATCGTTTATCTTTGCTTAAATATATCAATCAATACAAGAGCCGGGTCAATGATTGTTTGAGCATATAGGCTGATTTTTTCATTGAGAAATAATAATACTTATACAATATACAAGAAACTTAAAGCTGACATGAATTCATAAATACGCATTATTTCCCTTTTATCTCAGACTACCGCCATATTAGTTGTCGAATTCTATTGTTCTGCTCATCGCTACACACCCCCTATATAAGGCCGAGAGCACTATTCATGCTTCACCGCATTCAGGAATTTCATACACCCGAACACGTTACCTTGGACGAAAAGACTTGTAAAAACGCGTTTTGAACAAAAATGATATGACAACCACTGCACTGGCAAGATATATCCAATAAACGACGAAACAAGACAAACTGAAATCCAGGCTCAGATACTTCGAAAATTCCTCGATAATTGTAGACCGTTTTCCTGTGTATGTTATAACATCGCACATGCGCAAACGACACACTGTGGCAGATCGAGCAATGTCAATTATTGCATGGATTTTAGAAACGGGGCGTTTTTGTAGGAACGTATGGAAACGTTGTTACTTTCTTGGATTTACTATTATTCAGCTACTGTGTTGGATGTAGTGTCGCCGGGGTTTTCAAGAAGATGCAGACGTTATGCACTCTGTATGAACGACAAACGTGTTCGATGTGCATGCGAAGTAAGGCAGCTCTGTCTGTGCAAAATAATACGCATACCTTGGACATCCTTTCAAAGAATAAATATATTTTGTATTTCATTGATTGTTGTTTTCTTTATTACGACATTTTACTACAATGTGTAGTTTATGCATTTAGAAGTCCGTGCAACGTGAATGCCTCGCTCGGAAAGCAACCGACCGTAACTTTCTCAACCGGTATATATACCCCAGTGCCAGTAGAGGAGCGATCAAAACTAATATGGCGACTAAATGCTTTTATGAATTCATGTCAGCTTTAATATGGCCATCCAAAAGTTGAACATTTTCTATTCTTTCAAACTGTCTAAATAATATAGTAAGGATATGATACATGTTTGTAAAATTGTACTTCAAATACAGTGAAGTTTGATAAAGTATCCTCCTATCATTAGGCAACACTTCTTTGTTTAAAGCCTAATAACAACGTGCATTTTCACAGAGATAGAACTACAGCCTCATAGTAACTGTAAAATGTGGAGAACCTACCTGTGTGTGCTTCTATTGGATTTGAGATATAAACATGGTTTAATGTCGTTCCCCCCTCTGTAGTAAAAAAATTTACTATCTGTTTAAACCCGTTCTTAGTCAGAAAAGTTTGTATAAGTCCATTTGACTTTGCATCTTCGTTCACATCTCCCAGTAAAATGCACGTCTCGCCTTGCAATCTTACTGTATCTAAGAGAGATTTCAAAGATTGCAAGAAAACGGTTACGTTCAGTGTTGGTGGTCGATAAACATTTACTAGCACTATGTTTTTTTTCAACAACTTGACAACAATGCCTTCAATGTTTTCGACGAAATGATGAATAATCTGTTTTTCATCATCGTTTTCTTTGAGATACAAAGCGACCCCGCCACCTTTTGAATTGTGTAACGACATGTGTTCTCCGCTGTTGCTATACGCCTTCATTCTTGTAAGATGGTAAAACTGAAAGCCACTTAGGCGTAGATGCACAGTATCTTGATCAGACCGTAACCATGTTTCTGTTAGACAAACTACGTCTGCATTTTTAAATCGCTTGTCAGCTTTCATGTGGCAAAAGTGTTTGTTCAAACTTTGAATGTTATGAAGAACTACTATAGTGCTGTTAGAGTGGGATTCAAATGGTTCGTCAAAATCAAGCTTTTGCATGTCTTTCATAGCGGATTTAACATCTGGGTCAGCATACAATTTTTTTAACAACTTTTCTTTGTCATTCGTTTCGATGAATAATCCTTCTTTTGAAGTAACTCTCGTTAATGCCACATAAGCTTGACCGGGAGCAAATGTCTTGTCAAGGTTTACAACAACTTTGTCTACAGTCATCCCTTGAACCTTGTGAGCTGTACAGGCCCATGATAGTTTTAATGGAAACTGGTGTTTTACTATGGCGTTTGATTTTCTCACAACTATTTCTTCTTGAATTCTTTCAATCAAAACCATGTTTCCTTTCTTTGTTCGCTTTCCAGTTTTTCTACCAACGTTATGCCTATCAAATATAACAGCTATAGCTTTAACATTTGCTTTTTCTGCATCTGCATGTTCAAAGTGGGAAATGTATCCCATAACTCCATTGACTAAGCGATCTTTGACATCACAATTTCTTGTCAACATGACACGAGCATCAGCAGCAAAGAGTAACGAGCTTGATAAACTGTCATTTTTGGTTTGGCATGGTTTCTCTCTGAGGCAGAGTTTTCCTGAAGTTTTATCTTTTTGATAATCTTTTGCATCAATCTCTTTTAAGTCTTTGCACTTCTTTCTCAACATATTCAAATTTTATGTGTTCACTTCATCATTAGTTGAATATACATGAAGAACATCTTCAGGATCTTCTCTAATTCAATCATTCACTATGATCATTGTTTCGCTTGCTAAAGGTTCTTGTGAAGCTCTTGTACGGAGCAAATTTAAAGCTCTTGCAAATGGGACATCATTGCGTTGACACATTATCTCAGTCAATTCGACTTCATGGAATAAATCTTGCCAATGGTCAACTGGATATGATGCATTTTCTATATACAGTCTCTCGTCTTTTCTTTGTTTCACAGGTGGAAGTTGGAAAAAGTCACCAACGGCAAGTACACTCCAAATGGGTCCTTGCATTGTTTGATTTGCACCAGTTTCTCTTGAATGTAGTATAAAAGTCGTTTGTACACCATTGATACTTCATCTATTACAAGAATCTGCAAGTCTGAGAGTTTTACTCTAATTTCACTTAAAGTCTGTTCTTTCAATGGTTCGTATGGCAGTGGCATGAACTTTGTCAGAGAGAAAACACTGTGAATTGTACTGCCACCAATGTTGAAAGCAGCTGTGCCGGTAAAAGCAGTCAGTAACACTGATAACGCTTCTGGTGATGACAAACTTCTAGAGAAAAGGCGTGATGCTTCAAAATTAATAGCTTTGACAATCTGACTTTTTCCTGTTCCTGCACCTCCTGTTAAGAATATATGGAATGGCGCTGGGTTTTCATTTACTATTTTTCTGATACACCAGCCTCTCACGTAGTAGAACACTTTCTGCTGGATTTCATTCAAGTTTTGCACCATATTTAACATTTCCTCATTAGAGACGCTTGTTTGTTGAACTTGATACAACACATCAGCTTTGTTCGAGACATTTGGAATATCTGGTATATCTTCTTCAATATGATCGAAATTCTGCTGTGTAGATTTCATCATGACACATTCATCTCTATTCTGTTCTGTCTCGGGACATAGATTTGCCCATGCATCTTCAGGTTCTCCGATGCTTTCATACAAATCTTGGGCTTCATCAATAACATTCTCATTCCCAGCAAAGCAAACATGGTTTGATTCAACAATAACTTTCACTTGTTTTACAGATCTGGTGCCAGGCAATTTTACACATCCCTTGTCATAAAAAGTTGCGTACGTATCAAAATATTTCGGTTTTAGCTGTGATTCATTCCTATATGGTAGGAAAAGCTGTAGTCGAGATTGATAGAATTTCTCTGGTGTTTTCTCTGCGCTAAATCTGGGATATCTCACAACTGCCTCTTTGGTTCTTGTTCTTTTCTGAACAAAACCTTTAGAATTTTGAAGTTCAAAGACATTTTTGTTAACTCCTTTTGGGACTTGTGATTTGGCAAGGACGCGATAATCAGAGCAGAACTCGGCTAAACACATGTTATTAAAAGCCTTATTGTCTGGTCGGTTTTCATACCTTTCAACAATGTTTGTCATGAAAATTTCGTCGCTTTCATCTTCTTCTAGATCATCTTTAGCAACCTGGCATTTGGGCTTCATTTGAGAAAGCAGTTTTGTCATACGAGTAGGATTTTCTCCAACTGGTATAAAGATTACTTTTCTTGAAGCTTCTTTCATTCTCAAATTACAAACTCTGTAGACAGCTTCTTGTGCAGTAACTTCTCTGTGTGTCAAGTATGCAGATCCAATTTTTTTAAATGTTTGTTTGGCATCCATATTTCCTTCTTGGGCTTCAAGTTTTGTTTGTTTCAATAGCATTCCCATTTCCCGTCCAGATTTGGAGATGTATGAGACTATGTATACGATGCAACTGAAGGGATCCAAAACATATTGTATATCCATGTTTGCATCCCAACATTTTAAAAGACATGGGTTGTACTGATTTGTCCACAATTCATCTGGTTGCCTTTTGAGAACAACTGTTAATTTTTTGGACAAAACATTTAATGCATTTTCGTATACGTCTTGATTCAGACAAAGATCATTGAAGATATCCTCCGTTGTTTCAAATTCATGAGAACCACTTTGAATTTTATCCCAAACACTCAATAAAATTTCCTTTGCTTGAGACCTTGTAAGATGTGAATTAGTAACATTTTGCACCTTTTCGTTCTGATGGAGGCCTCGGAAAGTTGAATCTACATTCTGTTCCATTCTTTCTGCACGACTTTGAGTGCTTCTTACTGTGTTGTTGAACATCAAGTACAATTCTTCTCAGTTCCGAATCTTCATTTTCAGTTGGTACTGCACATGTCACGTATTTGTCGATAAATTCAGCCACAGCTTGCTTCCCATCAACACCTATCTTTGGAGCATTTTCCACCCAAAATAAACAATGCATGTGTGGTGATCCTCTTTGTTGAAATTCAACCCTTTGAAAGAAATCTGCTATTTTTCCGATAGGTTCTGACGGTGAATGGATAACTTCTCGTTGAAAGATACGAAACCTGTGTTCGAACATTCTGGCAATAGTAACAGGATTGCTACGCAAAATCTCATTTTTTCTGTCCAGTCTAACTTATCCGGATTTCTTTCATCATTGCGCTGTTTGAGCAAAGAACTGATAGCATCGTTCCATCCATATTCTGTTGAAGAGAACGAACAAAACCACGTTGGAATTCCAAGCTGTCTTAGCATAGCAAAAAGATCTTTTTGAATTGCTGACCAGTAGGCAGGGGTACCTCTTATCGGTTGCATAAATCTAATTGCTTCATCGCTCCTCAACAATTTTGATAGAATTTCTGGATTTTTTAGCATGTCTGAATTTATGACTTTTCCTTTTTCAGTTTTGGTAATCGATTTCCGAATGGAAATCTGAGTTTTTTCAATCACTTGATTTAATTCAGACATATGCTGGCTGAAGAAAATGTAATTTGTATCTTTTGCAAATCTATTATCTGCATTCATCAGTCTGTTATTGAAGTATCGAGCAAGTGTCAATCGTTTATCTCTTTGCTCATCAAATGAGAATTTCCCTGAAGGAAAATGCATCGGAAATGTTTTTGCTTCGTTTCCTTTTTCTTGGAGCATCCGTACCGGATTGTTTCCTTCTGCAGGGGCAATATTGAAGACATCATCAAAAAAATGGTCTAACACTTCCTGTGCAATATCTACAGGTTGGAGACAGCTGTCAATTGCTATTTGTAACTGTTCGTCATCTTCCTTTGATGTTTCAACTTCAATTTGTTCAGCATTTTCATTTGATGTTTCAACTTCATCTTGTTCAGTATCTTCTTCTGTTTCCAAACTCTCAATGTCTCTATTTATAGAGATTCCGGCATACCATCTGTTGTTTTGCTTCAAGTAATCAAGTGCAGTGACAACATGAGTTGGGTTTATGAATTGATATTCATAGAAACTTTTGTAGCTCAGTTTTCTCTTTAATTTAACTCGGAGCAAACGGTTTTCATCCTTGTTTAAAGGTAACAATGTTGTTTTCTTCAAATCAGATGGCACACAAACAACAGGACCATGAACATTCTTCTGTCCACCCTTTGGAAGAGCCATGCCTTTCATGAAAGGTATATGTAAGGAAATCAAATGCTGTTTCAAACTGTTTAAGCGCGAAAGTTCTTCAGGGACTGGCTCGAGAAACATGTCATTAGCTGCAGCTTCGGGTGGAATTTCACCATTAATTATTTATCGGTGGCATGTATAGCAAATCCACAATGATGACTTTGCACAATTTCCTGTGCAGGATGCTTTACAATGATGCAAAAACGTATCTTTAATACAAGCATTTGCCACTTTTGTCGATTTTTCACTTTTGGCATAAACTTCTTTATTGCATATCTGGACTTGAGTTTGAAACAACAATCGATCGCAACAACAACAGGCAAAATCTGGACCCTGAGCAGCATTTCTTTTGAATAGATTTATAACTTCCTTAAAGTTTTCGAGTTTGATTTTCTTATTCAACCTTGTTTTCTTTGACCTTTCTTTTTTCTTTTTATGAATACGTGGTCTAGAATGGTAGTAATGCTTGCTGTTTTCCTGGGACTTCAATCTGAAAGTTTCCACTGTTTTGTATTTCAATGAACTTGTACGAAGGAGCTTTTCTCTGAATTTTACATCACTTGTATATTTCTGTACGCTAGCCCTTTTAACCTTTTCTTTGTGAACATCATCCAAGCGATATTTAGTGATACTTCGTTCTTTCACATTTTCTCTGTGTTTCTCATCTAACTTGTACTTTTTTGAGCTTCTCATTTTCGTGTTATGTCTGTATATGTCATCAGTTTTGTACTTCAGTTTGCTTGTCTTCTTACAGGTTGATCGATGAACACTGTCTGTCTTATACTTCAAAACTCCCTTTTGCTTAATATTCTCTCTGTGTTCTGCATCAGTTTGATAGCGAAATTTTGCTTTTTCTAGCACTTGTTCTCTGTGATCATTGTATTGAGCTCGACTTCTCTTCATACTTTTGCACTGATAAGCTGGATTATTTTGGTATCTCTTTTTATTGCTTTCTTTCAGTGAAATTCTGTATTCATCATCTTCTTTATACTTCATTGAGCCTTTTAGAAGCTTTTCATTTCTGAAGTCAGAATTTTCTTTGTATTTTTTCGATACATTTCTCTTTTGTATTGATTTTTTTCTTTCCTTTATCAATATGTGCTCTTCGTTTAGAATGTACATCTGTTTCTTTACACTTCCAGTCTATTATTTTCCTATTGTTTTCATGTAGAGCAGATGATTCACCGACATCAAGGACAACGTCATAATGATTCTCATTTTTGTGGTTTAAATACAACCAATCGTGTTTTGTTTGGAGAGATACATAGATGTCTTTTCCAGAGAATTTGAGCCAATTGCCGTTTGAAAATGTGAAAATATTGACAGATAACATATCTGATAACGCAAGAATTTCTAATTCTGTGGCCCAGTTTCCTTCTTTTTCCATCACAGACACATGACTTTGCATTGATGATTCATTCGGTCTCAAAAATGACTGAAACTTATCCCTATATTTCAGAACATTACTGCATATCGCACTTCGAATAGCATGATGATGATTTTCTAAACATGTTAGACAATATGAAATAGCTCTGAAAAAGCAATTTCCATCTGCAGTGATATCTTTGCATAACGTAGGTATTCCACAATCTTGAGTTGGCCTTTCAGATGTACAAGCATTTTCTATTACTTGAGAAAACGGTATTCCTAACTTAGTGCATGACTCTTGTTTTGAAGCTTCTGACAGAGGAACAAATTCAAACCTATTTTCTTCTCTATGAAGAAATACAATTTCATCATCATCATCGTCATCATCATCATCATCATTTCCATTAGATAAATCCTCACAATGAATCGTTTCATTTTGTTCTGTAGGGGCATTGGATATTTTGTTGTCATTTTCCACTAATTTTGCACAACATTTTGCTCCTGTTATATTACATTCAACAGCCCTTGAATACCCCATAGAAATTGCAAGCTTCTGGATATGTTTTTCTAATCCCTTAACATCTTCAAACAAAAGTCTTGTACTTTTTCCACTACTACTGAATAAGCCTTGAGGTGATCTTGAATAAGAATCAAATGTAAAGAACAATCCATTTGTTTTACCAATAAGAAATGTATTTCCTCCAAAGCACACAAAACACCCACTTGACTTCAACAAAGCAATTTGTAATGCCTCATACAGAGGGTAAGCAATGAACTCTGCATAGCATGGTTCATCACCATTCAAGCTAATAATACTTGCTAATATTGAATTTGAAGTAAATTCAAATGCTCTGTTGAAACACTCAAAGAACTGTTGTAACTCATCTACTAGTAAGTATCTATTATGCATTGAAGAACTTCTCTGTAGATATGTGTACATTTCATCACCTGTAGCTAAGATCTTGTTCATGTCTTATGTAGTCCAATGCCTGCTGCTTTTAAATTGTTCAAATGCTAGTCCAGCTAAACAGTTTGCAACGCACTGAGTACCAGCATTGTCACCAAACATTGGATGAGCCTGATGGAAGGACCCCTGAACAGATTTTTGAAAAACTGTGTTGTTTACATTACTGTCATTCTCTTGCATAAATGTACCATTTTGAACAAACAATTTATGATGAATATCAATTTTCTCAAATGAAGATTCAGGTTCATGTTTTTTGATGTTCTCATTCATATAACCATTGTCAATGTCTGATACAATTTGAATACCATGTTTCTGGTTGCTTTTCAGCATATTACTATTCTGAATCTCATTCTTTGATAAAACTTCATGTCCACAGTTCATATCAATTTTTTCCATGTCACTATCTATTCTTTGATCATAACACATAGAGTTTTCGGTGACCAAGTCAGTACTGTTTTTACGTTTAGAAGCCATTTTCAAAACCGTCTTTGTTCTCTCATTGTTTTCCGTGACCAAGTCAGTACTTTTTGTACGTTCAGAAGCTGTTTTGAATACTGTCTTTATTTCCTCATCTTTTGATATACTGCTGGGCCCTCTTAGCACGGAGGAGTCCAGCTGCGCCTGACCTGCTGGGCTAGGCTCAAAGCCTTCATCATGCCCAGGTACCCTCACAGGAGTACAAACCCACGCTGGGGAGTCAGGGAACGGTGCCTTTGTCACGTTTTTGACAAATAGACGGCTTCTCCGAGGAGATGGCAACCTCGGAGCAGGTGGATGCATTTTTACACAAGGTGAGGCCTGCATCCTGGCCAGGGTTTTTTCCTCATTAGATGGAAACCCCATCCAACCAAACCCTGGAAAATTACCAGGGGGGGGGGGGGCTGAGATAGCCCCATCTAATGACCCGCAAGGGTCAATAGACTATGAAGTCTCATCTGGTGGTGCGACGTCAGAAGAATTGGCCTGCTGTTCTCTTTTAAATCTTTTCCTCGTCTTATCTTGCTGACGACTACGCCTATTATCTAACTTTGCTCTCTTTGGCATCTAAAATATAAAAAAAATCTGCATTGTATATATTTTTTAATTTAAAAAATTCACATCTTTTGTTTAAATAAAACAGTTAATGAAATGAGTGTTTAAAATAAAATGAAAATTGAATGGTGTTGAATAAAAAACTACAAATAACTAGAAACCATTTAAAATGAACTTCAGAAGTCCTCTTTAGGCTTATGTTGTGAATACATTTGAAAATTTCTTTATTCTAACAAGCATTCCTTGGTGAAATTTGTCAACTTAAATGTTCATTATCATTACTAATCTGAAAGTCAGTGATAGTCCATATTGTCCTTTAACAAATAATTCATATCATGTTTCTTATATGTACAATAACTCTACATGTATTTACTTTTATAATGAAATTAGGCTAAAAAAATTATTAAAGCAGCCAAACGAGAGGTGCTACACAAATCAGGTGCCTGTGCATTGATTATTAAGGTTTTCCGCTCTCAGCGGAAAACCTTACTATTATTCTGAATTTTTTTCAAATTAAGGTCTTCCGTTTCCAACGGAAGACCTTATTGTTATTCTTCGGTTTCTTTTTCCCTATTATTTTTATTCTTTTTTTTTCTTCCCATTTTTGTGCACGCGATTTCTCAGAAACGGCTCAATCGATCTCCATCAAATTTTCAGATGTGATAGATAGTGGTCTGAAGTTGATAGGAAATTTTTTGCACTGATGACGTCACATCCGTTTTGGAGATATTGAGATTTTTCTATTTTTTATATGGGTATTTTGTCTGCGGCCGTTCTCCTAAACTATAAGAGATTTTGAGCTCAAATTTCTACGGTTGGTAAACGAAAGACTGAAGTTTTGCATGATTGTTGTTTTGTATGTTTAGCACTACTGGCGCCAAAGCTCGCTATGGCTCGAAAATTGACATTAAAAAAGCGTCGTAATTTTTTGTGCTTTTCTCTCTTTATCTCTTTTCTGGAAAATATTTTGTTAAAACATGTAATGTAAAAAAAGTTTATATTTACAAGACCTTTCTGCTGATATCAGGACAAAGGGGCTGGCCCCTCAAATAAGGGACCTAAAGGGCTCTAAAGTCTTTTACCCATAACTCTTTACCGAGGGATATTTTGTAATAAATTATAGAGGCAAATATGTTTATCTTACAAATATGAAGCCAAGCAGTGTAACGATTTTCTCATATTTTACGTAATTAGGGGTTTTTAGGGGTCAGAAGTCCAAAACTTTGACCACCTATATCTCAAAAAGAAAAAATATTTTGAAATGCAGTATAAAAGAAAAGATGCTCAAAATGATGTACTTAACACCATGCAACCTAAAAAATTAGGTTCAGCGGCCCCAATAAGGAGATAAGGGACCGGCCCCTAAAACATTCTTTCTCAGATATCTCAAGAATGGTAACGAATTTCTGAACACTTGTTGAACAAAATGTCTTTATAATCAAATGACCTTTCATTTGATACCAAGAAAAAGGGGCTGGCCCCTAATATTAGGGACCTAGAGGGCTCTAAAGTCTTTTTACTATAGTTCTTTACTGAGGGATATTTTGTAATAAATTATAGAAGCATATATGTTTATCTTACAGTTATGAAGCCAAGCAGTATAACGATTTTCTCATGTGTTACGTAATTAAGGATTTTTAGGGGTCAAAAGTCCAAAACTTTGCTCACCTATATCACAAAAAGAAAAAATATTTTGAAATGCAGTATAAAAGAAAAGAAGCTCAAAATGATGTCCTTAACAACATGCAGCCTAAAAAATTTGGTTCAGCGACCCCAATAAGGAGATAAGGGACCGGCCCCTAAAACATTCTTTCTCAGATATCTCAAGAATGGTAACGGATTTCTGAACACTTGTTGAACAAAATGTCTTTATAATCAAATGACCTTTCATTTGATACCATGAAAAAGGGGCTGGCCCCTAATATTAGGGACCTAGAGGGCTCTAAAGTCTTTTTCCTATAGTTCTTTACCGAGGGGTATTTCGTAATAGATTATAGAAGCAAATATGTTTATCTAACACTTATGTAGCCTAACATTATAATGATTTTTCTCATGTGTTACGTAATTAAGGATTTTTAGGGGCAAAAGTCCAAAAATTTGATAACCTATATCTCAAAAAGAAAAAATATTTTGAAATGCAGTATAAAAGAAAAGATGCTAAAAAAAATGTACCTAATAACATGCAACCTTACAATTTTTGTTCAGCGGCCCCAATAAGAAGATAAGGTCCGGCCCCTAAAATATTCTTTCTGACATATCTCAAGAACGGTGACGAATTTCTAAACACCTGAAACAAAATAGTATCAGGCACTTAAAATGATGATCCTCTTTTCCTGTTTTAAATCATGTATAGCTGTTAAATAGCAAAATCAAGATCGAACATAAATCTCCATTTCTAAAATTAGACGGAAGACCTCCTCGTTGCTCGCAACGAGATCGTGTCTAGTTTCTTATTATTTTTTTTCTTCTAGACGCCAACTTTGATCCTTAATATGTCGCTCGTTTGTTCACCGATTGTTTTGAAATTTTTAGGACTGATAACATGCCGCGTGATGTTGTCGTTGCATATTTTAGTTGAGGAAAATCCCTACCCGGTTTTGAGTTATTCCCCTTTTAGTAAAATTTTACGACTTCTTTTGTCCAGGGGGTTTAGCTTTAACGATGACTGACAGAGTCTCAAAAATGGGCTGGTTTGGAAGCTAATGCATTGAATTTGTGCGAGATATATTTTATTTATTATTTAAATGCAAATAAAAGGGTTGGTATGGATGTTGAAACAAAGGTAAGAAAAAAATAAAAAAAAATTCGCGTATTTTCCGTATTAGTTTTCTACCTGATAAAAATTTGTTATAACATGTATTTTAAAAGTTCTTGGTCTTACCAAGACCTTTCATTCGGTATACCGAAAAAGGGGCTGGCCCTTATAATTAGGGAGTTAGAGGCGTCCAAAGTTTCTTGTCAATAACTAAAAAAGGAATAAACATTTCTAATGCATTATTGAAGCAAATTTGTAAAGAAATTAATTTTGAATCCTTCTATAGTATTCAATTAAATGTTTTCGTAATTTCTAGTCAGTATTTGCAGAAACAATTGTTGTCAGTTCGGTCCATTTTGTGTGGGGGTGCGCACGTTTATGAGGTTATGCAAGGGCTTCTTGTAATGCATTAACTGATACATGTAGCGCGCAAAAATAATTCCACATAAAATTCCCAAATGTTTTTAAACATATGTACATTTTCATTTCATATAGATAAACCTCTTTGACCTTATTTTTGTTGTTTGTTTCATAACTGTGCCCCTGTCTATATTTAGATGCATTACGAGTCTCAGGTAACCGATCGATAGGAGAGTGGCTAGCTGTATCCAGGCCGTCGCCTAGATGTGCTTGTAGAGCTGGACGTACACGTTTAACGCCCCACTGTGTTACTGTAACAGAGATATTTTGAATTGTTTCACTACTGGGAGATGTGTTAATAAAATGGTTCCAATGCATGGTAATTAAACTCAACTTTTCTACAATACGTATACACGGCCGTCATATAAAGCACAATGTGTATTACTGACATGACAATGTACGCTGGCAATTTGCGATGGATATAATATAATTATCATCGTGGAGATGATTTTAAAAAGTGAACTTAATATTCGTATACGATAATATTTGAATCCAAAGCCGCTAGTTTTAAGTTACGGTTATTAGGGATATTAATTATGACTTGCCCCGCGTTTCAGGTTTTTTACTTGCAAAACATCTACAAACGAAAATACCAAATAACCTTCAGCAGCAACTTATAAATAATTTATTCCATACACAATTCTAAAGAGGTAATTAAATACATTTTATAAATGCTTTATACTTGTATTCGCTATCTTCCATGGAAAAAAGTGGCATGGAAAAAATGTTGTTCAATGTTCATCAAATACGCTGTAGCCTTAGCAATCGAAAATAATTAAGATAGATTGACAGATCAACAAACATTCAGACCCGCAATGTGTTTTTATTACAAGTTCTATAAAATGTAGACTCAATGACTGAATTCTTTACCGTTTTCCGTGTGGGTTATTTTGAATCACGTGTGTACGTTATGTGTAGCCATATAGATGAACACTTTAAGTGTTTAATTTTTAAAAGAAATTGTGTACATGCAGAGCAACGCAATGCTAGGACAATAAAATTCCAACAATTTATATGGTGAGGCCGGTCAGACTGATACTGGTTCTGCTTGTTCTACAAATAGCGAATGTAAGACGAAGTATTTGGGTGTTATATTTTAAACAAATATAAGTATTGCTTTCTTAAAAGCTTGCATTACTCAACAAAGTATTTTATTGGAATCATTCTTAGTTACCTTAGCTGCTTATATGTACCGCTCTGTCTGTATCCCGGAAAAATTGACTACCATCCGAAATTTTTCATACAAGGTCTACAGACTTGCAGCTAACATTACCTTTAAAAATACATTTTAGAATTTGCCGCTGTTTATAAATTCATTAAAAAGACGCGCAGAATCAAGTGGTAATATATCGTTTGATATGGGATTTATGACGTCTATTTATATTGTTTTCATTAAAATTATTTCATTATTTCAAGCTTGTGGGTGGAATGAAATCAGTTTCACATGTTATATGACATAAAGATGTCCTCTCCCCACTTTTTCTCGAAGCAAACTGTTTTATAAAATTTACATAAAAAATTAAATAATCATGGAGTTGCCCCCCCCCCCTCCCCATTTTGGTAGCATGTAAAGAAAATGGTATGAAAATCATGAAATTATGAGTGAAATTTTGAAAATTTTGGAAAATTCAATTTTTTTTAAAAGTTTTTTTTGCTTGTCAAGATTTGTTGGATGAGTTTGCCCCTCCCCCCCCCCCCCCCCCGACTTTCAAAAACGATGCTACGTGCTTGGAAATTACTCATTTCTTTATTCCCCTCTTTAATAAACAAAACAAATTAACAAACATAACCGATCTAGATAAATATAATTACATGTATCAAAAATAAACTTAAAAAACAAACTACACACTCATTCTTCACCCACAATACTGCCTTTTCGATATTTGTCATCGTTGTAGACCCGTGTAACAATTTGTTAAGTAGGTGCTTGCACGAAAAAGAACCCCTTGCTGATCTACATTTTCATTAACGCATACAGAGAAAAAATATATTTTGATTTATTTTTGAATTTCTTTTGATGTAAAAAAAAAATAGAGAAGAAATTGGTTCTCAGTCTCTCTTTATGCCTGTTTGTTAGCGGTTAATCGGTTCATTTTGAATATCCTTTTGTAATTTAAAAAATGCGATGTAAATTTTTTTCATGCAATATTTCAGATAAAGCAATGAAGAGTTGTTTCTTGGAATATTATTAGACCATAAAATTGTAAAATGCTAACATTGACAATTGTGCCCGATTTCTTTTTTGTTTTTAGGTAAAACTTTATTGATTTAAAAAATGATTCTTTGAGACAAACAAATTGACATAATCAATAAGAGTTTGACAATCTCTAACTGCAGGTCTGTAGATTTTAGTCAGAAAAAGAATCGGATGGACGACCTAGGACACAGATTGTCCATCCGAATTTCTTGAAAATTGCCATTATTTTCGTACGCGGACGCAATACTCACCGAGACTAAATAGTTCGTATCTTAAGTTTTAAGTTTTAACTGCTTTGAAAGGTAATATTGGTTTTTGATAATTATGAACATGAATAATTAAATAAAAATGGTTAAAATTACAGTAAAATTACCGGCATCGGTCTTCTCCGTGCGCGGATCTAGAAGGGGAAGGGTTCCAGACCCCCCCCCCTCCCCCAGCGAAATTTCTTTCAATTACGTGTTCATTTTAAACTTACCAAATATGCATCGGACATCCCTTGGCAAACTCAAATAACCGTCTGACTTTTCAACCCCCACCCCGTAAAAATTTTCTGATCCGCGCATGTTCCCCCTCCTCGAAATACAAAATTATTCTTCAAAACCCCTTGTAAAATTTCCAGGATCTCCGCATATATACTAAGAGATTCATTGGCGCTTGCGTTCGATAAAAATGCGTGTAAAACGTTTGCCAATGGTCTTTTTACCTTCGTACCGGGCATAACCACAGTCCCACTCTGTGAATAAAATACGGCGAATCAAACTAGAAACAACGTGTTAAGATCTGTATTTGCTTATTAACATGTAGTATCATCGTGCAAAATGCACTGTTCAATTATACTTTTTTTACTTTACTTGTAAAATTCAACATCTGTTTAGTAATTTTTTCTCACAGTTTCTTTCTTACATAGTTACTTTTTTATTTAGTGATTGACACTTTTCAGACTTTATATGTGATTTGAAAGAGACAGAGTGTCATGTCTTAAGGACTGTTAATCTCTTAAAACAACATTGTGCAATTATCAGATTTTCATTTCTTGGACTCATCTCTTGATTCATTAAATTATTTTATATCTGTAAACCTTTCAATCAGCTTACTTATATCATTACCTGTCAATTTATACTCATTGTTAAGATTCTTATAAATAGTTATGTACAATTGTCAATGCGCAGTCTGGAATACGGCGGCCCGCCCCGGCCTCGTCCGACTCTCCCAGAGTCTTGAGTCCGGAGGCCACTTCTGGCCATATCCGACTTGTTTGTAACATGTCTGTCTGTTAAATTGTTTGTTGCCATCGTTGAGTCTCGTCCAATAATGTGGAATCCTGCATCAATTGCCTGTTTATTTCTCTGGAACTGTATATCGGTGGACCTTCGGGAATACGGCAAACCTACCCTTCGTTTTAGCTTACGGCCCACAGCGCGCCCCAACCTTTTACCTTATACACTTTACGCCAACATTCCCTCACCCAGTTCTTACTGCACACGACCGATGCAGATCCAGACGAATTCTCTATCACCGTAAAATCTACGCGGTCACAGAAATATAATACTTTGTTTCTCAGTGTTTACACGTCTAATATTGTACTATGGTCGGCTATCAATTTTTTGTAATACGTCACAAGTATGACGCAGCTACGACGAAAAACCTAATCGTTGCTTGCAACGAGCTCGTCTCTAGTTATATTAGTATTACATCACAAAGAGTATATTTCATGTCTTTCATTCATATTAAGGAAACAAATTATGTTTCATTTGTGTCTACCTTCACTGATTTAGCATCACTTGAGTGAAATTTATGTTATTTAGACAAAACTGATGATTTATAGTGCAATATAATCTGTCCATAACCTAATGCTGGATGATACTAAGGCAGTTATACAGGGAGAAAATGTGAAATCATTTTAGAAATACACTGTATAATGCAATCCAAATTTCATGCAAAGCAAATGTACACTTTTTATGCTTTTCAAGAAAGCTTAATGAAAACTTAACTAGTGGTTTCAGAGGATTGTGTTCACAAACAAATCATGGTGCAAGTTTGAACGTTCATTCATGGTAAAAATACAAACATGAGGCCTATAGGCCACATCGCTTTTAATTTAAAAAAGTAGTACTAGTACCAAGGTTTCTATCACGCAAATCCCTCTATTGTTTCCACAAATAAGAGATTCTAAAGAGTTACAACATAATGATGCTAACAGCAGTAAAACAATTGGTGATATTTTTGATTCATTAATTCCAAAATTCTTTTTTTTTAAATTATAAATTTGAGATCAATACTCAGACTTGAGACTGAGTATTATATCGACTCCAGAAAAGTTGGTGATGACGGGGCCTGATGAGGCCCCATCTCGCTTAGCCAGCTAAGCTCTCTCTCTCTCTCTCTCTCTCTCTCTCTCTCTCTCTCTCTCTCTCTCTCTCTCTCTCTCAATAAAGTCATTCCAAACTAAAGAATAATTTCAAATATTAGTATATATAAGGGTATCAATTGTTTTTCGATTTGCAGTACACTATTTTTAATGCAGTTGCACATTTCAATCTCTCTCTCTCTCTCTCTCTTTAATTTTAAGAGTCTGCGTATGTTTAAGCTACATTTTATAGAGTCATTTCAATGATGCATACTATTAATACTTAATATATATTATAATAAATAAGCCAAACAATTGTTTTCCGACCTGCAGTGTACTATTTGTAGTGCAATTGCACTGGTTCTATCGCATGCATTTTTGTGGTTGCAGCATGCTTTTGATGCCCGCGAAGTTACCGGCTGAATGAGTCTAGCAAACTTTGGCTGTCATGAAGTGGGAAAATCGATGGTATTTTGAAACGAGCTCTAATTAAAGATTTTTCTCTTATGAAATAATTTCCATCCCCATTATGGCCCCACCCTACCCTAGGAGATCATGATTTGAACTTACTTTAATCTGCACTACCTGAGAATGCTTCCACACAAGCTACAGCTTCTCTGACCAATTAGTTTTGAAGCAGATATTTAAAAAAAATGTTCTCTATATATTCCTGTGTAAAAATTCACCCCCTCCCTTGTGACCCTTCGCTATCCCTGGGGATCATAATTTTGGAATTTTGAATCCTCAAGGCGCGTAATTCTGTCATAAATTACTTAATTTATCGAAAATAGAAAATGACCTAAATATTATTATAAAGATAAACCTGTTTACCAAATTTCATTTCAGTAAGTGCAACTTCTGCAAAGAAAATGAACAGTAACAACTGCAAATAATTGGAATTTCTCTCAGTGTATGAGGTATATTTCTGTTGAAAAGGGCTCGATCATACCAAAAATCAAACTTGACCTTGATATTAAATTATGATAAATCAGAATACCAAATTGCATTTCAATATGTGTAACCTCTGTGTAGGAAATGAACGAAAACTACAAATAATTGGAATTTTTCTTTGTCCAAGACCCATAACTCTCAAAATTTGCTCGATCATACCCATAATCAAAGTTAACCTAGATAGTATTATGAAAAATCTGTATACAAAAGTTCATTACAGCATGCAACCTCTGCAAAGAAAACGCAGAGAAACAGCATATAATTGGAATTTTTTTTATGTCCAAGCATCATAACTCTGTCAAAAATGACTTGATTGTACAAATTTGACCTAGATCTTATTATAATAAATCTGTATACCAAATATCATTTGAATATGTGCAACCTCTGCAAGTAAAATGAACGGAAACTGTTAGTAACCCTACTTACAGACCAACCGACAAAGAGACAGACGGAGAGCAGCAGAGCAATGTGCCCTGCCTTCGAAAAAGGGGGGACATAAAAATGATTAAACTCAACAGCTAATATATTTTTATTTTTTTAAGTCAAAATCCATGTAATATGAACACCTATAAAATTCTGAAACATGTACAATTGATCTGCAAAACAATATCTTCCCATCTTTTAAACGGTAGGAGGACTTAACCATAGAATAGGGGTAGCAGTATGATACAAAAAATGATAACTAGTTCAACAGCTAATACTTTTATCATAATTTATCATAAATCAAAATCCAAGTAATGTGCACATCTCTGATTTATGTATTTTTCATTTACAAAACAACTTTCAATCTTGAAAAATGCAGGAGGAGTTATCCATACAGTAGTAGTACACTTTTGGCAGCCACCCGCCCCCATTTTCGCAAGCCAAGGGTTTTTGGTCCACTCCGTTCATCATAAACCCTTGGCATTTTTCATTACAAAAACTCTATGACAAGCTGTGTTTTATGATTGGCTGTAGCTGCGAGTAGCTGATCCAATCGCAGCAGTGAAAACAGGCGCTTGTAATTAAACTTTAAAGAAACACACCTGTGATCTTGGAGTGCTTTTAACAAGTTGAGACACAAGTGTTCGAGCTAACTGCCTCCCCAACGGTGGCGGCCACTTACAAGATCGCTTTAAAAACAATATATTTTACTGGTATTGGAAAGAGATAAACAAACTTGTCAAGGCTTGTGCGATAGCATGCGAAGCCAGTAAACATGGAAATTGTACATGTAAAAGTTGCCAATCCAGTTAGTATATACCTCTCTGCTAATGGTTATCTCTTTTAAAGGTTCAATGAACTGTATTTTATTTAATTTTGTCCGGAATATTGTTGATGACAATACCTAATTATTTCAAGGAGTGAAAGCTTTCATATATCAGCAACATTTATAGCCCCAGTACAGGTCCATACAAACACAATATACAAAACATTTTTGGCTTTTTCTAAGTTAAATATCTGAATTCCTATTTAATGGCATCGTTAATTATGTTCCGAAACTCACTAAACAACGTTTTCAAGTTGAATATATGCTGTAGCTTGTATATAACCCTTTGTTTCATTTGATTAAAATGTATATATATATATATATATATATATATATATATATATATATATATATATATATATATATATATATATATATACAGACAAGGGGCCCAACTCAAGTTGTTCGCTTGATCATGATGGCGCCACCGCATCAAGTTTTTGTGACAAAATCTGGCAAAGGTTTATGGGAAGCAGACTGGAATGAAAACATCTGGCTAGCAAAGATGCCCGCCCACTCGACCTTGATTTTCAATATTGAAAAAAAAAAATTCATTAATGTTAATTTAGTCTTCTATAAACATGATATATGCATTTATTCCCTTTCAAGGCAACATAAAATTAATATTTAATTAGATTTTTATCCTGATTTGCAAAAAATATGGGGCATATTTATCATTTTTTTATTCTTCAAAAACACCTTTTTCACCATTCATGTTCAGTAACAACTGCTCTATTCTTTTAAATTGTTAATGCTAATGTGAGTACACAAACCCAATTCTAATCGTTTAATTCCATTTCATTTCGACTTGACTGTAAATGTATGAAGAAATTTGTATCCATATGCATGATATAACAAACATGGCTGGAATCAAACGTTAATCCACATGTTTAGGCAGCCATTAAAATGTTTTCAATTTTTCTGTATACCAAGCCCAATCCCCCCCCCCCTCAAAATTTTATTTTCATAATAAAATGCATCGGGGCAGGCCATTTTCAGAGGGGCAAGCGAGAATGAGAATCTAAAAATTCATTTTATGTGGTGTAATTAACCACTTTATCTTCTAACTTGACTAAGCAAAGTGTAGAAATGATAACAATGAAAGATTAACAAAATGACTCCAAGACAGCACAAATTTAAACTATTCACACAAATATTTTTCTCTCTTTTATATTATTGTAAATTGAGAGGAAAATAATGACCTTCAAGTGGGGAAGTTCACTTATTTATCAAAAGTTTGAATCTATTGTAACAATTATCATTTATCATTCCATTTCGAAACAGATGTTACTAAAATGCAGAATGCAAAACTCGTTTGAACCTGGTAAAATAATAATATACACTTCTATTCTTGTAAATGAAGACATTTTGTCATTTAATTTCAAAATACCTGCACTAGAGTTACTGTCTACATCTTTTGTATTTCAAAATAATGTAGCTAGATGATATATGTATATCTAGTATATTGGACTTCCCAATACAGGTAATTATCGTAAAATAAATTAAAAAGACAAAAACCTACTTTTATTTTCATTAAACTAGCTCAAAATAGCAAAAATGACAGAAAGATGGTGAACACCATTCAACACATTAGTGGGGTCTAGCATCAAAATATATATTTCCAATAAAGCAATATTGAATAACTACATAAGAGTTAATACATTTTGCAGGAGCTTATCAAGAGTATATATATATATATATATATATATATATATATATATATATATATATATATATATATATATATATATATATATATATATATATATATATAATTTAAAATTTGACAAATGTTGAATAAATAAAATGAGCCAATGTTTTTAAGATACATATGCGGATGTAGTTTTGATTGCGACAGAAACTATAAGGCAAATCATAATGCATCTAGCACATACTTTAGATTGAGAATGATTGGTTTATAATAAAATAAACAAAAAAGATGAACAAATAAAATTCGTAAAAGTATGACTTTAGTTATGATGGGAAAACTTTCTAGTATGGCACTCGTTCACTACCGGTAATTAAGTTGATGGTTTCTTGTGCAGGGTGAGTTCATCATGCATCTATCAGGCATATAATATGGATTGGACAAGAAGAGCAATTCGATTTAAAATATAAAATTATGTATGCACTCATCCTTTCAGATTGCATAATATTTTCTAGACCACTGACAGATTGGTAGTTAACCTTATACATAAATTTGTGAAACATGAATATATTCTGTAAACAACTTTACACCTACACGAATTAATGATGTACGTAAACTGGGACTTTGCATTAGGAAAAGATGGAGTTGACTTTCCCCCATTTCTTGATATTAAAGCAGTCTTTTATGTGAAATTCATATTTCGGACAATGTTAAAAATTGTAGTGAAATTTGACGTAGAGAACAGAATTTAGAAAAGAGAAACAATGCATTACAATACCTCTGTGAATATTTTCTATGTAAAATTACAATGAATAAACATGCTTTTCTATTCAACAGTGGAATAGTTTCTGTGCTATCTGCCCATGGTGAATAGTCATCAAAACTATTAACTAAAGCCATTCAATCTCCCTCGTTTTTGTAATCCGGACAATAGTGAGTTCATTGTCACCCTTAACAGCATATATTTTCCTCAGCTTTGCCTTGTAAGATAGTTGCAGTCTCGGGGGACAACATACCTGCTATCCTCCTCATAGACATTGAATATGTAAACATTATTTACCCTTTCAAAGTTTTGAAATAATAATTCTAAATGTATATGTGTCATGCATACCTCTGTTCTAAAATACAATTTTGTGTTCTAATATTAATTTCTCCGACATCAGTTATCAAACTAATGATGTGCCAAAGACTGTTCAGTCGCCAAAACCAAAAGGAGTAATAATTAAAAGGTTTTGCTAATGAACTCTTTAAATTTCACCACAACATTTATACATTTCATTGTTCCAGTTTCACTCACAAGCAAGGCAATTTGAATGAAGGATATTGATAAAACAACCATAAATGTTGTTAGATATGAACAGATGATACAAAGAATACCGCTACTGTTTCTGATAAAAATGACATTACGTACTGAATGCGCTCAATTCCTAATTATGTTGGCCAGATGACCATTGAATGTTTATCTTCAAATATTTTCACCGATCAAAGACAAAATCCATTAGTTCCAGACCAATGCATTCATACAGTTTTCTCTCTGCTTTGACTCAATAGTACGACAAATGAAACGCATACGAATAACCCAAAACTGAAGATATCGCTCGTAACAAGAACGATAACTCTTGTTAAAAAAATTCCCTGTTTACATCCTATACAAAAATCCTAAACAAATTGTCTCATTTAAACAAAAACAATTGAAAATACTTTCAGATGAACAAGAAAATCAAACAAATTCTGACCAGTAATAGTTTTATGCCACATATGGGAAAGTGTTTACCCGCGTCAACTGCATGTGACCCGTTACAAAACAAAAACAAAACTTTCGACTACGTCTATAGCCTGCGGTGATAAGCAACAAAGGAAAAACCATGTGTTGTGGCTTCCCGAATCAACTTTCCAAACTTTGGCCAATACTCAATCAGTGAATTTATAAACAATACATAAATTTAGCAGTTGGCGTTAATAAACTCAGTTTCACTGGTAATTTTCTGTTCGTCCTTCACCTTCACATCAACCAGTAGTTAACTCGTACGATAAATTTTTCGAAAATACACAGTTAATATTTTCAACAAATTAAACCGTTTTCAAAGAAAAGTCGTGAAATCTTACCTTAAAAACACAAAACAATGAATTATGTAACTGTCTGTGCAAAACAATGAATATCTTCGAGTTGCAAGAAGAAAGCATAGGTGTTTACTATTCTCTTAACCAAGTCAGCAGGAATAAAAATTTCCGGAAAAATTGATTTTTAAAGTATTATATCTCAGCAATACATTGTCAGATTTTAAAAAAGAATTTCAGATCTGTATTCAGCATTATAAATTCAACAATACTGTTACCTATTTTTATTTCGATGAAATATTTGAAAATTTAAAAAAATCGGACCTACTTCCGGTTCCGAGGAAAACAAATCAATAAAAATTTTAACCCCCCAGTACACTAAAGAATTGATACATCTATCATCAGTGAAAATTTCAAAACGATATCTTCAAAGTTTATGAAAATTTCTTCCGGTTAAAATCACTTTTTTAAAATTAAAAATGGCCGTCAAATTTGAAAGGAAGTGACGTAAATGCTGAAACTTTGACATCTCTGAGGCACGGTAACTTTACAAAGGCTCTGAAAATTTCATTGAAATCGGATGAAAACTTTTTGAGATATAAAGCCGAGAAGGAGTCAGAAAAAAAATAAAAAATAAAATAATAATAAAAAGAAATGGAAGACCCTAATAAAAAGAAACCGAAGAATAACAAGAGGGTCTTCCGTTGAAAACGGAAGAACCTAACTAGAGCAAAGCTCGTTGCAAAGAAACGAGTGGGTCTTTCGTAAATGTCAAGAGTAAAGCTTGATGTTCCTGCAAGAAGCAGAGTGTTTAAATCAATAACAAGAGCAACTTAAACTAAAAGATAAAAATAAATACGAATGATACTATGTACGAACAAACAAAAACCTTAACGATTCTAAGAACGACTTAACAAAAAAATAATTCCGAAGGTGTCAAAGTACTTAACAAAAATCGAATTATTTTTGGTACGAGTTTGAACTTTACGCTATTTTTGAAACCAAAAACGCAGAATCAAAATTTCTGCAAAATCAATTTTTAAACCCCGATATCTGTTATGCATCGCCCGATTTAAAAACAGATTTTAGTTTTGTACTCAACATGAAAATTACCGTAGGTTACATATGTTTAATTTTTAATCTTGAAAAACAATGAAAAACTTAAACAAGAGGCAAATGGGCCACATCGCTCACCTGAGGAACAATAGGTATGATCAAATCAGCTTAATGGAGTCACAATGCAAACTATCTGGACAATGTACACTGATACAGTCATGTAGATCCTGTATAAATAAAATCCATTGGTCCCCTAAATATTCTTATGTTTATAATCATTAGTTCCTTTTCTAACAGGATGATTTTATATTGATTTTATTGTCATATCGCATGTTGAGCATTGTAGTTCTCAAAAAGATCCTTAACAATAGTTTATATATGGAATATAAACCTACATCAAATTCTGAACCTTCTTGTGAGGCCAAAGAACTTAACAATTATAAAGAATCATCTGGCTGATTAGTTTCTGAGAAGAAGATTTTTAAATATTTACTCTATATATTCCTATGTTAAACTTTGACCCCCCCACCCATTGTGGCCCAAACCTACCCCCGGGGTCATGATTTTCACAACTTTGTATCTACACTACCTGAGGATGCTTCCACATAAGTTTCAGCTTTCCTGGCTGATTAGTTTCTGAGAAAAAGATTTTTAAAGATTTTCTTTATATATTCCTATGTAAAAATCCATTCCCCCATTGTGACCTCACCATACCACCTGGGACTATGATTTGAACAAACTTGAATCTACACTACCTGAGGATGCTTCCACTTTAATTTGAGCTTTTCTGGCCTAATAGTTTTTGAGAAGAAGATTTTCAAAGATTTTCTCTATATATTCCTATGTCAAACTTGACCCCCCTCTTGTGGCCCCTCCCTACCCCCGGGGACCATGATTTGAACAAACTTGAATCTACACTACCTGAGGATGCCTCCACACAAGTTTAAGCTTTTCAGGCCGAATAGTTTTTGAAAAATACCAACAAGTTTTCAATAATTCTCAATTATCTCCCCTTTAAAGAGGGCGTGGCCCTTCATTTGAACAAACTTGAATTCCCTTCACCTAGTGGTGCTTAGTGCCAAATTTGGATGAAATCTGCCCAGTTGTTCATGAGAAGAAGATGAAATAATGAAAAGTTTAAAACAACGACAACGACAAATTGTGATCAGAAAAGCTCACTTGAGCCTTTGGCTCAGGTGAGCTAAAAACAAAATGAAGGAAACACAATTGCATACTTTTATTGAAAAACAAATTTGCATGGCTAACAATTGTAAATTACTTTAAACAGCCAACCCAGCCATAATTTTGTTTGTTATAATTTCTTATCAAACACAAACCTCAACAAGGCATGATGCTTTCTTAAAGTTCCATTACAGTAGCTGTTCATGAATTATCCGATTTAATTTGCATTACTGGTAAATAGTGTGTAGAACACATTAAGGAATATGCATGTGGGTAGAGGTGACAGGTTAACCTAAAGAGCTCAAAAGAATCAACAGGTAAAAACCACGTGGCCACCAATAGCTGAAATTAAAAAAATCAATAAGCTGTGTTAATACATGTACCGGTACTAATAATAGCTGTGTTTACATTAACATATGCATAGTATTTCTGAAAAAAAAAATACACTGACCATGCAGTGTAATTAGTATGACATATCCCGATACGTCACATTAGATGGCACAGGACAGTTTTTTTTATATATTTCATTGTAGCCTCGGGACGTGTGTCTTTGGAACCCTGTAACTAGAATTTCCTCAGTTTCCATTCAGCACAAATACCTTTAATTCACTTTTTATAAGGTCAATCACCAATTTCTGAAGAAAATTACTAATCAAAACCTGTAAAATTTTCTACATACTGGTTTTTATGAAATTTTGACCCTTCCATATTTTGCTAATTTTTCATGATTTTTCAGCTTTTTAGACCTCCCCAGCCAATTCCCTGGAAAGGGTTGACCTTCTGTACCATGTGCATGTTGCTTCATCACATGTCAGAAACTTACCGGTGTATAGTTTATAATGCCCCATCCACCTACTTTTCGTGTTATTTACCCTCCCGTCTGTAACTTGCATTTTCACTCTCAGTGAAGTCAACACAACAGTCATAGCCGCAGGTTTCGCATTTTACTTCTGAATCTCATGTACCTAACATATGGGGCCTACATATTGAATATCAATTTCAACAAGAGACATCCCTCTAACAAATGACAATCATTAAAAATCATTTCATGAATTTTAGCAACATTCATAAGCCTTCAAGTACAGCAACAATTTTACAAAAATATTGACTGGCACTTTATCCGAAACTGTCCCTTGCTACCTTTAACTTACACTAACATTCTCTGAAAAGTCATCTTGTCTTAAATCTACAAAGCTTATGCTATTCTGAGAAAAAGTATACCTCATTTTGCCAATTCCATTAAGGATTAAGAAAAATATGGCCATTTAAGTGAACCCAGCATTTCCACTTTCCTCTATTTAACACAGATTCATAGGGCTCTCCATAAATAAAGCATCTTAACCTGATCTTATAGAGTTCAACTGTTGTTCATCTTCCCTAAATAAGAAACTTTATTCAAAACTACATACATATACATGATATTATCATGACAAAAGCATCACATCACTTAGAAATACCCTTACATGTATACCATCCCCCTATTTTTTGATTTTCCTAAGAGGCATTTGTTTGAACACTTTAACCTAATATTATGAAACTTGTGGCAATTCCCCTGAGTCATTTCTCACACATATTTGAAAACAACCATCACTGATATTGAAAATTGATCTTTTCTTGATAAATGGATGAAATGTAACATTTTTTTTCACAAAAAGACATGCCGCCATACATGTGATATCTTGTTTTCATGAAACAGTAAGCTTATAATCATATTTAGTGAATATCTTATTTATTCTGGTTTCTAGTCTCCTTTTAACTTTGCTAAAATAGTACGACCTACAAGTGTGATGTCTGCTCTTGATTAAAATGAAATTCAAACACAACCGGGTACCTGGGGACGGATGAGAATTCCATGATAAATGTTCAAATTTTACATGTTTTCCTACATTTTTGATGCATATATACAATAAAAGGGTAAAAATATGTTGTTTCTTGATCATTTCGAGAGTAATTATTATACCAAGCGCAGCGAGAGGCGGGCAAAGCCCGCCTCGCGAAGCGAGGATTAATGGTAACACGTTTATATAAGAAAATGAGTGAAAATTGAATGTTGAATCAGGGGTACTAAGTAAAAAAAAAATTTCTTCCAGCTCTGGGCGCCGCCATATTGGCAGCCATTTTGTTTTTAAAAAGTTAGTTCGATCATTGATTGACTGGTTCTTATCGATGTTTATTGCCCCTAGACTCGGTTAAAATGTTCCAGTGTTTCAAAAGAAGGTAATTTGAATTGAAGGAAATAAAAAATGACACCAGATACGTTTCAATAGTGCTTCAATCAAGAAACACGACTAGTTTTATGTATGTCTTATCAAATTATCAGATGGAAAATAAAAACATTAACACCAATATGAACTGATCTTTTAGATACTGAATAAAGTATTCAATTAAATTACCGTTGCATTTATATGAATTAAATTGATAAACAATGAAAGAAGAAATTAAAAAAAAGTTCGGAATAAGGTTACTCTCCTCAGCTATATTTCCGAAGACAAAACGTTAAATACGTTTGAAACATGACGTCATAATGTAGACTGAGCACGCGACGTTTAGTTAAACTTTTGCTAATGATTTGAGTAGGCAACCAGGCGGATCCTACTGCGTCCGTTTCAAATAAATTTTGTTCTACAAAAATCAAACCGCAGTGTTAAATCTGCGCTCGGTCCAACGGTCACACCATTTACATATTAGCAGATGTTATTTCAAGGTCAAATGTACATTTACATATCCAACATGTAATGGTAATGGAGACAATTGGAAAGAGGGGGAGGCTTTTTGAATTCTGTAAATATATCTAAAATATCACTTTTGGATAGGAAGGAGCAAAAACTTGAGTTTTTTGACATATTGCATACTTTGATAACTGCATTTGTCTACATGTGAATTTTATTTGAAAGAAAAATATGCTGTTTTAAAAAGATGAGTTATAGAAGTCGGGTTGCTTAATGTTATTTCATGAAATCAGACCGCAAAACTGCTGCAAATTTCTAATTTAAATAATTCAATTGATCGAAACTCTTTAACAGTATTAATTCTTATCTCGATAATAAACTTAAGCCTATTAATTGTCATCAGGATAGGAAATACCTACTTTCTAAGCCAATTTACTCTAGTGGTAGTCATTCTACACATTTAAAAGGGATTTACGTCCCTTGTATATTATAGCTAATAAATCATGTAATGACATAAATAACTAACAAAATCATCCATTTTCCCAAAATAGAATACTTTTGGTACAAAATCTAATCAAAATTACAGTTCAATGAGAAATCTGAAATTACCATGTAGTCTTGAAACTTACACTAACATTCTCTGAAAAGTCATCTTGTCTTAAACTTACAAAGCTTATGCTATTCTGAGAAAAAGTATACCTCATTTTGCCAATTCCATTAAGGAATAAGAAAAATATGGCCATTTAAGTGAACCCAGCATTTCCACTTTCTTCTATTTAACACAGATTTATAGGGCTCTCCATAAATAAAGCATTTTTTATCGATCTTATAGAGGTCAACTGTTAAACCTCCCTAAATAAGAAACCTTATTCAAAACTACATACATATACATGATATTATCATGACAAAAGCATCACATCACTTAGAAAAACCCTTACATGTATACCATCCCCCTAAGAAGCATTAGTTTGAACACTTTAACCAAATATTATGAAATTTAAATGCTTCTATTCTGATCAATTGAATTTTTAAGCAGCGTGAAATTAAAACCATCGCAAATGATACTTTAGTAAAAATCATGAAATAATTAAAACGACTTACAGTATTTCATCCGAACAGCCTCAAAGTATAATTTTCTGCTATACCATTTTTTATTAAATGAATTCTACTGGGTTTTTTTTGCAAATAAATTTAGCGAGGATTTTTTTCTCTTTTCTTATTAATGACAGGTTTTAAAAACAATATTATGTTTAGTATGTATAAAATTCAATAAACAGTTTTACAAAGCTTTGGATTTTAGTTGCACAATGAAAAAATGAGGGATTGCACGATAATACATGCTCATTTTGAAATTTAAAGCATTGTTGATTTATTTTCCTAGATAGAGATATGCACAAAATGATGTTGCTCTGTGATGCTTTATATTCATCAACTGATAAGATTATCATATGCAAAAAAGTGGTTAATGATTCAGAAATTGCTATAATATCAAAAGGACATCTAATCAAATCTATTTGGATTGTTTCTTTTATTTTGGTCTTTATATTGTAAGTGTTTTCCTCTTTTCAAATACACTTTATGACATTTCCTAGTCAAAAGTGGTTTCAATCATTAAACCCCGATGGAAGTAAACATTCAGTTTTTGAAGATGACGACATTTGTTTTACGTTTTAAAAGGTTTGAAAAAACTATTCTTTTTTAGCGATACATTCTGACACTGACTTTCCCTCCCCGAAATAAATATTTACAGCCAACATAGACTGTGTGCACCCCATTTGTATATACACAGTTTAATAACGAAGAATGAACATTTTGGCCTTCATTTCTATACAGCTAATCAGCATTTCAAAACATCCAAGTCGAAAATAACATTAAACAGTGTAAACAAATGACAATTGTGAAGATGCCTGTAAAAACCTCACAGTTTAGGTTAAATTTTATTGAGTAAATTTTAACGTTTTTGGGCCATCAGAAGTGTTAACAAGCAATCGTAGACTGTTTAAAATGACCTAATTATTAACTTGAAAAGCTTTAGTTTTAACCTCTAACCGAAAAACAAATTTTGAGCTACCTTTTAAAAGTACAAAGGAATCTAAATTATCGGTTACAATTTCAAATATTACACAGAAAAATTGCAGCAAACTACTTTTGAACGAAATTAAAACTAAAGGACAATGAGCTTTGTACATTTTGTAAGGTAGAAGTTGAAACCATTGAGCATATTTTTTATGATTGTCCTAATGTTAAAAAGATATGGTGTGCAGTTAAAGAAATGTTTCTATCAAGGTTTAATTTTCCAATAGCTTTTGATAAGATAGGTGTATTATTTAATACATTGAATTCAACAACAATAATGTTTTCAAAGTTCATAACTTATTGACACTTGTTTTGAAACAGTTTATTTTTGCCTGTAAATACAAAATGGTACCCAAATTGGATATGAGTGCATTGCTTACCATAATAACCGATAGATTACTTATTGAAAAATATTTTCTTTTCAAAAATTTTAATTTCACTCAGTATGAAAAACACTTGAAAAAGATTTGTGATCTACTCTGACTGATGAAATTTTCAAAGAAAAATCGACTTTGATAAATTCATGTATGTCAATAGATTGACAATTTTACTTATCTAAGTGCTCCAATACAATGTTTCTGTACATAATACTATCAGTCTTTCTTTCTTTCTCTCCTATTTCTTTTCTCTCCTATAACCTTCACTATATATATGTATATATATATATATATATATATATATATATATATATATATATATATATATATATATATATATATATATATATATTAGACACTAGCTGATGAGAAATCTTTTTTTTTAATTGTAATTTCACTTGCTATTATAAAAATGAGATGTTCATATGCAATTGTGAATTGAAAATGATGTCAAAATAAAAAAAAAATGTAAGAAAAAAAGAAAAAAAAAAAGCCCACACCGGCTCAAGTTTTCAACGTTGCAAAAACGGGTCAATTTTACATCCAAATCAATATTCTTCGTCACGGCGGACTTAATTTATCATGATACTTCTTAATTGTTGAAGGCTGGGCTAACTTTTAGACAGCTTTATGACCTTTTACCTTCAAATAAAACGTAAAAATTTGTAAGTTTGTATCATTCTTACTATTTCAGTATGGATGCTTAGTCCTGGGATTCTCTCTATTGACAGGTGCAATCTTTGCCTCAACTCTCACAGTAAAAATCGTTGTAGGTATTTTAACGTAAAAATTATAAATGCCTTTGAAAAAAATGAAACATTTTTACAATTTATTTATAATATGTAATTCTTGTAATATCACTATTTTTAGGTGGAAAGTAAAATACAAGAGAGAATGGGTGAATCGTTCAAAGATAATTATGTGGGCGATACGCTTACCAGCAGTAACTCAATATCGAATGCCTGGAATTATATGTTTATGACAGTAATGAATTAACTATTATATTTTTGACAATGATATTGGATAAAGAAATAAAAAAAAGATTGTTTTGAACACAACAAACTTATAATAATTCGAGATTTATTTCTTGTTAATAGATTGACTGTTGCGGAGTGAACTCTGTTCAATCAAAAACAAATGACTTTGATACAACACCTTGGTGTACTTATTCGGGAACATGCCAAGAGGGAAACTCGGAGATTCCCAAAACTTGTTGCTTAAGTGTTGACGAAGACACTTATTTACTTGCTCCAAATGACTGCTACGCAAGTGTTACATCGGGAACATACAATACAAAGGTAATACATAATAAATAAGAACGTTGAATATTGGATTATATTTAACAAAAATTGTAACGGTTTCAATATTTTCTCATAGTTTTGTTCACAGATTTTGGTGTTTTTTTCACTATGGTAAATTATATTCTTACTTCAAATTATTATTAAAGAAATTAAACACTTACTAAATTAATAATCTGCAAAAAACATTTCTGCTTATAAACCCACTTTCAGTGTCGCTGATTATTGAAGCTTTTAATATTTTGCCTAGGCTTGTAGATATTTTAACCATAACACAACCATCCAGTGGTTCAAATTGATTGTGTATGCAGTAAAAACTGAAGCAAATTCAAAGTATGAATTACTCATACGCTTTCAAAAACAATGTGGGTATAGTCCACTAATGCATTTTCCATAGGCGGTAATGTTAATGTTATGGTTCATAGCTCCGGCCCTAATTTTCGTTCAGCAACGAGGGACCTCTTGAATGAAAGCTCATCAAATTGTCTCTTTCCTGTTAAAATTTCGTGGTTTGAAGTCAGATTCGTTTTCCGGCAAAATGCGTCTGTATTGAAAAACTCTGAAAATGAAAGTAAAAGTAGGGAATTTATCAGTTTTGGAAAGGGTGTACATCAAACAATTTCAATTCTTTTCTTCAAATGATAATTCAATTTTGACACTTGTTTTAAAAATTGCAAATCCTCTTTTCTGACATGTATCAGGCATTCTGATTTAAAATGTCCCAATAAATGTATATACACTCTGAAAGTATAGGGACTATTTTGCTGAAAGGCACTACTTTGTTGTCCTACCGATTCTAAAATTAGTTAGAGGGATATACCCAATATAAAACAGTCATTGTGGTTATTTACAATTCTTAGCTAATATATTCACTCTAGACACTATACAGAACCATGATTCCAAATTTGGAAAAATTCAATACATAACTATGGATTTTGCAGCATTGATACACATGCATGAAATTTGAAGAAACAGTCCAGTCATAATTTACCTAAACAGCATATAGCTCATTGGCACTCGATGCTCTTCAAATTGCATAAATTGAGGAAACTTTAATCTCAAGGATTGAAATACATGTAAAACATAAACATTCAATATTTTACCAAATTTATTTTGTACATATTCTTATGAAAAAGCTCATTTATGTCTGATTTTATAAAATTGTTGTCATAAAAATCATGAGTTTTTCTTTAGTTACAAAAAAGAATTGTTTTCAAACACTACGAAAAATGTAAAATAGAAAAGTATAGGAATTTCCCTACCCATCAAGGTATTACACGTAGGTATTGGTTTATTAATAATAAAGTTATATGACTCTATAATGTGAGGCCCTCAGTTCAGTTTTTGCTCCATTTTGATGCTAGCTTGAAATTGTTTTTACTCGTATAAGTGTAATATTTGCTGAACTTTTATTTAAGCCTAATTTCGGAACAAATGCACCATGACTAAACTCATTAAATATATGTCATAGGGAAAAGAAACTTGCTAATAAGGATTTTATCTTTTGCTCTTGTATATTGTTACCATGGTAACAAATTTAACAAAAATTATCAAAAAACATATCCTGTGGAAGAGAGTATTCATGCATTTAACTAAAGTTCAAAATCCAGAAAAACAAGAAATACACACAAAGTCTGTCTGTGAAATATGTATAATCAATGTAAAGTTTCCCAGTATCTATAATATTCTAAATAATATGCATGTAAAATACTGGCCATGCAGGTAATGAGTTTTTATAGGTTCCTTCATTTAAACTTGGACGAGTGAAGTTACAAAAATAAATTTTACTTACATCAAGTGTGGCTCATTGTTGTGTTTTATTCTTTAAAGAAGACTTCCATTTCAATTTACATGTTATCTAAAATGAAATGTTTTGAAATAAATTCTACATTATCCAACACTATTCCCAACATTTGCAATTCCATGTCAAAAGCAGCCATATATTGAGAGAGAGAGAGAGAGAGAGAGAGAGAGAGACAGAGAGACAGAGAGACAGAGACAGAGAGAATTAGAGAGAGGGGGAAAGATACAGAAAGAGAGAACAGATAGGCAACAATAGCTACATCTTCATGCACAACACATCTATACAGCCTAAAGACCCCCCCCCCCCCCAATAACAATCAATATCAACCCCCACCCCAACATATTAATCTATTTTTTCAATAGTATGAATAAATAAATACTAGTAAATATCTACTTAAAATGATTACTGATAATATCATTCAATTTTGATTATGATAAACAAAGATAGATTTTGTGGATTAAGTACTAACCAACATGGTAGCTTCTACATGTTAAAGAGTGCATACCTACATCTTCGGTACATAGTCATGTCACATGCATGGCAAATTAATTTACTCAAATTTAATGCAAATCTATCATCATAAATATAGAATTGGAACCTACCGGACACTAATACAATTCCCTTACAACGCAAACTAATCTTAGATAGCTGGACACTGCTAGAATGAAGTATTTTTCCTCACCGGAAACTTTCTGCTTTTCTACTTTCACTTTTGCTCGCTTGAAATGATCGCACTAAAAACCCGAAGTGATATTTTGTCTCAAAATTTATAAAAGATGTCTTCTAAACTCATATATAATTAGAAACACGCCTACATTTTCATTTTTTTAAATGTAAAAACTCAAAATAAATTACATTCAAGTTAAAATCACAACTTCTTTAATTTAAATTGGTTTTTTGAAAATCCCGGGGGGGGGGGGCTGTTGTGATGGATATTTTCTTGGAAAATATGCTATTAAAATGATTAAACTTGTTGAACTTGTTGGAAATTTAGTTCATTCACATAAAATAGAAGATGTACAAAAGAAAAATGCACGTTTATCATAATAATTGCAAATAAACAAGAAATATGCCTTACCAGCATGGAGCTCAATATGGGTATAGTCCACTAATGCATTTTCCATAGGCGGTAATGTTAACGTTATGGTTCATAGCTTCGGCCCTAATTTTCGTTCAGCAACGAGGGACCTCTTGAATGAAAGCTCATCAAATTGTCTCTTTCCTGTTAAAATTTCGTGGTTTGAAGTCAGATTCGTTTTCCGGCAAAATGCGTCTGTATTGAAAAACTCTGAAAATGAAAGTAAAAGTAGGGAATTTCTCAGTTTTGGAAAGGGTGTACATCAAACAACTTCAATTCTTTTCTTCAAATGGTAATTCAATTTTGACACTTGTTTTAAAAATTGCAAATCCTCTTTTCTGACATGTGTCAAGCATTCTGATTTAAAATGTCCCAATAAATGTATATACACTCTGAAAGTATAGGGACTATTTTGCTTAAAGGCACTACTTTGTTGTCCTACCGATTCTAAAAATAGTAAGAGGGATTTACCCATGTATATGTAAGGACAAAATGCATATAATCATAGTTGGTAATGAAAGAATAGTAAAAAAGAAAAACAATCATCCAAAATAATGAATTTTAACACAAACAGGTTTCTGTAGAAAAATGTTACAGACGCAGTTTTATTTACTTGTAAACATTTTTTTACTTTTATTGGCAAAGACAAAATTGGCGTTCCATACTTTTTAGAGAGAATGAGAGATTTACTTATAAACTGCATTAATGTAAAAATTACAAAACAGTCCACATATAAATGAATAGCCGCGTAATAAAAACAAAAACACCTGAACACTACTTACAGTTTGTTGCAGCATACAAATACAAAAACATGTTGATTGGACTGTGTGTTCTTGTGTTAGTCACACAAAACACAAAACAGGAAGTCAACAATGAAGGAAAAGTAACTATAAATTTGCATAATGAAAGGATAACTCTAAGTTAAAATAAGAAAGATATCTGCAGAAAATACATGTGAATGAAAAGGTGATAATAATAAACTGTCAATCATCTCAATACATACAATCCATAAAACGAAATATGATAATTTAAGAAAACACTAGAATGTTTTTTGACAAAAATTGAACTTTGGCAAAAGTCATATATACAAAATGTTTATAAACATTGCAGTTATTGTTAAGTATGGATGTAAGAAACGGTTGAATTGTAGAATTTCACGTGCCATAGTGAACAAGATTGAATATATTGCTTTGTAAACAACATCTCTGCAATTGTCATACTTTACGACCTATGGAGCAAGTAAAAATTGTAAGTCCAGAGGATATAAACGTACATTTATACATATTATCGCCTGTCGTTTGTCTGAGTTGGTTATTTAATTAACCATTGAAAGCTATACGATCATTGCATTTGATATTATTTATAAAGGAAATAAATCTTATTGGGCTACAGTTTTGAATACCTCAATCAACTTGATTTTAAGTTTATAAATGTCTATATTGTATCAACCAGCAACTGCCTTGTTTTATCGATTGAAGTTACTCTGATTTTTTCTTTTTCGGATATTCAAGGCGTTAAACAATCCAATATATCCAGATAACAATTAAGCGATTGAAAACAATATGACGACCAAATACTTTAATGAATACATATCACCTTATGTTTTTTCAAATGTTGCGTTTTGAATTTCCTTGTTGTTTTTTGCACATTCCCTGTTTGCTTGAAATTCATTTCCATTTTTGTTTCTTTCTTAAATAATTTCTTTCGTCACTAAGTAACACAGCGGTATAATATATGTCCATTATGTGCGGTCCAATGCTTTGATCTGTAAAGTTGGCAGTCTATTTATAAGGTTTGTTGGGATAACGTTAAAAAATGAATTGAAACATGACAGAATATGTATTTTAAAAGATGGCAATAGCTGTAACTTATATCTTGTTATTTTCCTGATTAACAAGTGTGTTATGAACATCAATTGCATATTAAATATACTTGTAATTCACTTCTTAATACGTTTTTAAAGTTCTGTAGCAAAATTGCATACTATTTTTAATTGTATTTAATTTCCATAAAATCAGGATTGAAAACAAACGAATATTGTCAAAAATTGGTTATTTTTCAATTAAGATACGATATTGTACATATATAATTTGACTCTCAGGGTGATTAAAGAAATAATGTAAAATTGTGGATTTGTATGTGTTTGTTACAATAATATTACAAGTTATATACCATGAATTATTATCTAAATGTATCAATGTTTTACATACAGGGATGCTATGATGCTCTTGAAGATAAGGTCTTTATGGAAACAACAACTATAAGCATTGTTACAGGATTATCGACTGTCTGTGCGGTAAAAAAATTCTGTTTTTCATTATTAGTTATCAGTAATAAAAAATATTGAATGGTTTTATATTGAGACAATGTCCCTTTACTTACATCAAAGTAAAAAAAAAATAAGTCTTAACTGAAACTTAAATATATGCCCTTTAGCCAATGATGCCAGTGCTTTGATCACTGAGCTACTGAGATCTATTATTTTGATTGACAGTCATATAAATGCTAGCACAGTGCCTCTAAGTACAGAATGTATAAAGGAACGTTTTTGTAAGAAAGGACTAAACAATACAATACTTTTTTTCACTTATACTGATTTAATGCATCATATAAGAAAAAAGTTAACAGCAAATTCAGACTTTGAATCTGCTTTGGGTCTGCTGTGATACACAGATACTGTGATGCGAATAATGCTTAAAGAAGATACGCAAGATACTGTTAATTCCTTTTTTTACCCGAGTACTTAATCATGCAATTCACCTGTTCAGCACCAAATGGCGAGAACATAAAATCGCGAGCGCCATTTTTTTGTTTTAACTTATCATGGCTAAAAACTGTCAGGAAAATAAAAGCGAGATTTTAAAGTCCCTGAGGACTGCTGCTCGCGATTTTACGCCGATAGTAATTCCTTGCGTTTTATCAGAAGTGTACAGTACATATTTATATGAGAATGAAGATGATGTTTACTCGATATCGCATCAATATTGTCGACTTTGTGATATTTACGATATGGAAAGAGATATATGTATTGGACATGAACGTAAGCAAGCACAGAAAGCAGACCCAGGTTCGGAAAGGGCCTGATTTCTAGTAGGATTGATATGGTCGGAACTCCATATATTACATTTTTACAGTTTTTTGTGCACAACAACGCAGTTTCAAGTTAACCCTTAAGCGTTTCGGGTAAAACGTGTGAGAATAGTGTATAATGTTCATCAACAGTGGCGTCGGAAGCAAATTTAAAAGTTTATATAGAAAAATTCAAAAATGGGCCTTGGTAATGGTGATGTATAACTCTGCAAAAACGTGTGGGGGTGGGGGGTGGGGGTATGCAATCGCTGTCAGCAGGTGAATTCGAGACTGGGCGAACTCTAATGTGTCAAGTTATATCTCTATAAAAACAACTTTGTCTTGGTGACTGTAATACAGGGTGAAAATATATGCGAGTATAGAAGGGCAAACATAACATAGAAATAAAATGATCCACCATATGTAAGCCTTCTGTCTTACGGATCCAATTGAGGGTCAGCTCAAACTTAGTGATGACAAGTCCAGTATTTCTTTCTCAAGCGGTTTTATTAAGCGTGATCGTATAGTTACAATTACATCAGCTAATAGCAGCCCAAATCAAGAGTCTAAGAATCTCTATAAGCGGAATCGATCTAAATCTCTGTTCAACATCATTTTACATGGGTATATATAACATTTTACTTATGATGGACAGCTCTGACTAGTTCGGCCCATATACGACGATCATGAGTGAACATTTAGTGTTCAAAATTAAGATTAATATTTTATTTCTAAATAAAGTAACAAAACTGTCAAAACTGCCAATCAAAGAGTCTGGATGCAGGATGTGAGTCTCCGAGTCCTGGGTCTCGGAGTCCCCCACTTAGCATGAGGCATCACTTACTCATAATACGTTCATTCATACACGGCATAAAAGGTTACAAAGGTTAATATATAGAATACACAATACATGAGTCAATAAAGAGTACTAGAGCTATCGTTGCAGACACAGAATCGCCAAATATGACACTTGTTTTTATACTCTCAATTTGGATATTATTATGCCCGTATTATTTACCTGGTTTTATAACATAATTTAGGAATACTACGCAGTGTTACAAGATTCACAGAGTTCATTTTGTTAATTATCATTAACACCATTCAGTGCGCAGTATCTAGGTACACATAAATATCATAGTGACCATTATGTAATACTAGCAATTCATAGCATGGCTATCTGTTTACACATACTAGCATACAAAAAATTCATTTACTATGAATTGAACAATGAAATTGAAAATGAAAACTGTGACGGATAATTAAAACCAGTGCCAAAGTGGCATTTTTGCACCCGCTTAAAATGCAGTTTCCGAAAAATCCATATATACCAAATAATAGACAATTGTCTAGAGAGTATTTACCTGACAGGTGAGATATTTACCTTTAAAAATTAATATCCCTTAGGAAAAAATAATTTTTCGACAGGAAATATTGACAATCCTATAAAATTTTCTAAAAATCCCATAGAAATTATATTTCATGTAGGAGAATAGTATTTCCTTTCAGATTTCCTAACGTATTTTATCAAGCTTATCGAAATTGAAATTCCTTTTGGAAGTTCTTGTTCTCTGATTGGAAAATTCAAATTTCCTATTGGAATGTTGTTTTTCCTGTGGAAATTTTTTCTTCTGTAGGAATTTATTTTTGAAAGGTAAATATTTCACCTGACAGGTGAGAAACAATGATAACAAAGGTGGTTTTAACTCTGTTAGGATAATCAGCTGTTTTGTGTTTATGTTTGACGTCATAGCGCGCGATAGGATGTGTAAGGTCGTCTGCGAAGTTTAAGAGAGACGCCAGGGATCAGAAAGGAAAGACATTGATGAATCCTCGGTAATCGGCCATGCGGTGCGGGATCTACATTTAACTGTGACTGTTGGACCGTCTTTAACTTTCTGTGAAATGTGATCCGTCTTGTTAACTGTGATCGTCCTGTGAACTGTGATTCGTCCGTGTACGCGTACCGCCCCGTAAAACTGCACTGTCCTGTCGCCATTCGATCAGCTGAGTATCTGTGAACCTTTGTTAAGATTAATTGATTCAGTATTTGTTTATCGTTTGTGTATATATGTAATCTATTAAATGGGTAAACATTAATCGGTTTGACTGGTGTCTTTTGTAAGTGTCGCTAAATTTAGAATTGGTGAAAGTTTTGGGGATAATTTTAGATTTCTAGTTCGGCGCACGTTACAACTCTTCAAGCAATTGTCTATCATATGGCATATTTGAATGTTTCGATAGATGCAGCTTAGACGGGTGCAAAAATGCCATCTTGATACTGGCATTATTATCCGACACAGTGTTAAAGTTAAATGTTAAAAAGAAATACAGTTGATTTCTCTGATAAACTAAAGAATTAATTTTTTTATCAAACATTTTCGTGTTGTACTTCATTTTCCCCATTGCAATGATTTGAATTATTTTTTGAAGAAATTATCCAAAAAAGTGATATATAACTTTTTTTTTATCAAATTCAAATTTGTTTCTTCATTGTAATTATGTGCGGGGCATACTTTTTACAAGATTAATACAATAAAAGATATTGTTTTAAATACGATCAAAATTAGTATTTCTATTAACTCCTGCCTATTTTCATTAATTCTTTCTATTAGAGGATATATGCTAGAGAACCCGATTAAAACGGAAAATGATGAAAATAAAAGCGTGTCTAAAGCATGTGGAAAGCAAACAAGACATTTCGTGCAAATAAAGTTTCGTGTTAACCGTTCAGCATTTCATGCAAACCGTTTAGTGTTTCAAGCAAAGAGTTTAACATCTTTTTTAAACCGTTTACCGTTTCGTGTGACCGTTTAGCAAACGTGCAACAAGCGTTTGGTGTAGTAGTATGTTTTATGGTCTGTATGTTATTCCTTAACATTGATAAAATCAGTTGCGCAGGCACAAAGTATATTGTTAGAATGTCACTTGCCTTCCATCTACACTTACGTTCGGTAATTAGAAGTATGTTTAGGTTGTATGCAAATATGGAGGTCCAGTTAAGATCAGAGGCGGATCCAGCAATTTGGAAAAGAGGGGGTTCCAATTGATGAAAATCAATACGTGCAAAATTCATTACTTGTCAATAAACAATGACTTTTTGAAAGTTTTCCGTGCGTAAATTTAATAAACATTTATCTAGTCACTATCTATATCACATCTATTTCAACATCAGAATGCACTGTATTATTGAGCGTTTTGCTGTTTTGGTTTAGGTAAAGAAAATTTGCATAATTTCTAGCCCTAAAAAAAACCCCAAGTATCCAGCAATAAAAACGTGCGTCTATGCTTAATAGAAAAGAAACACTAAAAAACAAAAAATAATTCGGAATAATTATGACAAGTTATTATAGAATGGATTTTGTTGGTAATTTTTTATGTCTTTGATGCTTAAATTCTGAACTATTTATCGATTTTGATTTATATCGATTGCCTTCTTAAATAAAGGTCTAAATGATCCGATGTGATAAAAGAATGAGGAAAATTTATCTGCTGAATATATGGTACATGTGTAATACAATGGTACAAGCAATTGTTGTCCCATGGTACTTCTGTAATGGGTGCGCTACATGATCCGGTAGTAGTACAGATGCGATCATATATGTATTTAGGAAAGTTTTGAAAAGTTCTGCATTTTCATAATGGTTTACATATAACCCTTTTACTCGGTAGTTTTGTAACAGAATTTCCGATTGTTGGAAACAAAACAAAAAACAGAAAAAAATTCTTTTTTGTGTCTCACGTGGGTATGAGGGTAGCTAGCATTCCAGAAAAAATAGCATAACCCACGTGTTTATTCGGTGTAGTAAACACCGGATGCTGAAGGAGAGTAAAAAAATCGATAGGGTTTTTTTCATATAGGAACAAAATTACGGTACGTTGTACGAAATTCATTAAATAAGCAATTTCATAAGCATTTATTTGAGATTTTTAGAGTATTTATATTATAAATGGGGAAATTGTTTTTAAATAGGGATTAAAAGTTTTAAAAAAAAATTCATTTGTCCCAGAGAAGGGGGGGGGGGGGGGGTTCCGACCCCCGGAACCCCCCTCTTGATCCGCCAATGGCGATGACCAGTTATCGATACCTATCAGACCCAGACGAGTGTAAGAAGAAGGGGTGATTTAAATCAGACTGGATTATCAGTATGATAAAAGTAAGTTAAGAAAATCAGAAATAAACGATGATGCCTTCTCAAACCTAACGATGCATTATACGAGAGGTGCTCAGTGGGAGGGACAACTCTCTATATAATGTTTGGCCATGCAAGCTATGAGCTTTGTTTTTGCTTTGGGAAGAAATTTATCCGAAATCTATTAACAAGCTAATAAAGAAAAAAAAAACATACCCAAATCTTCTAAATCCTAATCCGTGAAAGTGGTAGGGGAGGGATATGTAAGGCAGCTCTAACGTTTTTGTTAAATATGATTTTGTTTTAACTTTGCCAAAAGATTTTATATTGCCTTTTCCTAAGAAGTGTGTGTGAAAGCGGGGGTGGGGGGGGGGGGGGGGGGGGCAATGCCCAAAATTCAATCAAAAAAGACCAGCTAGCAAGCTCACAAATGATAACCCCTCCTTGCTAAGAAAAAAATTCATAATTAAAGTATTTCTTTATTAGAATATAGTAGATGCTTCTTTTTCTTATAGTGACACTAATCTTGCACAATGACCAAAGTTCAGGTCAGGATATATTTACGTACATTTCACAAGCAATCTGTGTGTCAAAATTTAGCTTCTAATCATTTCCATGTATACAAGATATGACACAAACAGGAATTAAGCATTTTTTCCCAAATGAACTAGAACTTGCACTACTTACCCTCGGTCAAGATCATGACAGATCCTTGGGTCATCAACAATCTTCATATTAAAAAGTAACTTCCAATGTTTCTCCTTTTAAAAAGCACAAAGAAGATACAAATCATTAGATTTTTTCTTCCAATGACCTTGAACTTGACAAAATAAACTTGGAACAAATGCATTACACACAGTTAGGTCATTAGTTATCTTTATGTGAAGTAAGAACTTCCAATGTTTTTCAATAAAATGATATGAACCGGACACAAATTTAGCACTTTTATCTGCCAGTGACGTTGATCCTGCCCTAATAATCTTTGTTCAATATTATGACACATTAACAGTTCAAAAGCAACCATTGTTTTAGTTAATATTTTGAATATGCATGTACTGACCAATGTTTTGTATGCACATTTCCACTCTTCTCATCATCGTCGGAACCCAAGCGTTTCAAGGTAGTGCAAAAGAGATACGATAAAATTTTCCTACAATTCAATTTTTCTGATATTTTTATATATTTTTTTTTTGGAATGAAATCTTTTTATACTTTAAATTTGAAAAAAATCCGACCACACAATTTTTGCCCACATCGCCCAAAACCTATCATTGGAATCTCCTTTCAGTGGAGTGTAAAATGAAATAGTCATTGTTATAATTAAGTTATTTTTCAAAATATTACAAATATTTGTGCTGCTATTTAAACAGGAGACCATCCTGTTATTTGAAGATACTGAAATGAATTCTAACTGGTAACTTAAGATATTTCTCATGAGATATAATGTAAAACTAGTGCTTGTGAATACTCTTTTAAGACGAAAATTTGCAGCAGTTAACGGTATCTGAAAAGAAAATGTAAAATTCAAATTTGAATAAAATTTAACAGTATGATTGTCATGACCCTGTAATTAAAATATATCAAATTAAAGAAAATTTAACCATTGGTTTTAGATTAATTTAGGTTTAAGTATGTTTGACGGAGGTATAAATTGATGAAAATCCTAGAAGACGTCATCATATTTAACCTTTGACCTGTTAATATGACCTTGAAATTTCTTTGACATAAAGCCTATACACTGGTGGTGATTGTGTCCAAATTTCAGGTTTTTACTTTGAAAATAACACAAGTTACGCATTTTTAAATGAGATAAGGCTAAATTGCACAAAAATCATATGAACACCACCCAAATATATGTTCAAAATTTTAGTCTTGGGTAATTGATGGGTGTGATTTATATTTTTTTCTTATGATAATGGACTGAAATTAATTTTTACATAATATTAAGTCATTATTTTGTTTATTGAGAAAATATTTCAAATAAATAATTTTAGGGTGTTTCGTACTACCTTAAATCCGTTACACTGTGTCAATTTGAATGTAAATGATTTCTAAGTGGTAAGGTATTCAAAGCTTTTAAAAGTTTGGATACTGAATTTCTACGGTTCTAAATTTGATGTTAAAATATAACACCTTTTATATAATGATTTAAAAACAAAAAATACTCTTTATGGACTCATACAAATATATAATGTGTAGTGAAATCCATAAGTACATTATTTCCTTTATTTAGACTATTTCAGAGATAAAAATAAAAAAATTACTTTGTCTTTGAATGACTATTACAAATTCACAACAGTACATACTTTTTTTTTCTTTCTTTTTTTATACAATTTCTGCCATTTTTAAATCAAAATGAATACGTTTTGTTTTTGACAAAACTACAATATATTTTATATTTTAATTATATGTATTTTCAGTCAAGGCACGCCTTGATTCTTACATTAATACCAATTATTGAAACATTAAAACAGTTTTATAAAGGAATGGTGATTTGATATTGCAAGTTCCCGAGATGAGTTAAAATGACTAAAATGACATATTTTCTTCGTTTATTGTTCTTACAAGAAAATATCAATAAACTAACAATTGCATGAGGTGAAATATAGCCTATGTGTATGTTAAAACGCATTTCATTTTTGGTAAAGGATGTGGGCCCACTTTTTCTCTTTTCACCCGATAATTTGGTGTTTTCGGCTTCCATTAAGAGAAATTGTTTATGATTAAATGACCACTATTGTTAATATCTTGTTAGACATTTATGTTTCGATCATTATTGATCACTTAAATATTTTTTTTCAGAGCTCTGTTCTCAAAATCAATTCAAAACAGAGAAAAAATCTTGTATTACATAAATCCATTAATGCGGGATTTTAATTGTATATTTTTGGCATACAATTTTTTTCAATAAAGAATTTTTATTGTATTAAGTCGATGGAATGACTTATTTGTATTTAACCAGCTCTTGCTTTTTCATAATAGTGGTTATCTATTTCTTGAGGTGAAAACTTCTTTAAACTACGCAATTCTTACTTCTTGAAGTTTAACTGTAATTGACCTAACTTTTCGTTTGAAGGAAATGATTTGGTGAATGGATATTTGCATGTTTTGAGTGCATGAAAACAAAATAATCAAAAACATTTACATGTTTGCAGATAATAAATGGTGTCCTGGCGATTAAAATCCATAGAAAACCCCAAAATATGATAAAATCCACAGACGCCAACGATGAAACTGGATCTCAAAGAGATATTGATGATTGATAATTCTACACACAGCAACAAACCTGTTGCTAAAGGATATAATTTAATACGTAGTTATATGTAGTTGGATTTTTTTTAATACATAATATAATAAACGGTATCATTAAATCACAATCAGTAGAATCATATCTACAAGTGTGAAAAGGTGTGCAAAAAAAAATATAATGATCGTCTTTTTTATGAAACAAATATGAAATATACAAATCATAGAGAGAAAGAGAGAGTGGGTAACATGATATCGTTAATGTTCAATTTTTTAGGTCCTTGTTTGCTCTGCTTTTAATTTGTATTTCGCTACATAGATTTTTGAGACAGTTTACAGTTTGTTATTGTCATTTATTACTTTACTAATACAATGAACATGCAGATTATTATATCTTTTGGTTTGTTATTGTCTAAGATTTTTTAAATTTGGAATTTACAAGCATTACGATCGATTTTGTTCTGCGAAATCTACGGATTAACCCCAATTTTTTGTAAATCATTTTTGATTAGTGAAAAAGTGCATTAATTTGATAATTTTAAGGAATGTTTCAACAATTTCTCTCATAAACGAAATATCTATTTCAAGCCCAAGCAAAAACTTCAAAATTTATGATATATAACAGGATTTTTCTTAAAAATATTTTTGATTTAATGTCATTAATCACCTGCGTCTGTGCAAGTTAAATAGATCATATGCAATACGAAGATTCGCCCTTCACGTGATTACAAAGTTAATATGACGTAACAAAATTTCATCAAATATAATGTTTAACATGGTAGTCAATAAATGTAACACAGATTTTAAAAAATACTCCCGGTCAAAGATTTTTGCGATGATTCAAACAATATCGTTTTCCAGCCGTATTTTAGCCCCGGGACGCCTTAACATTGCTGCGTACGCTTAAATCTACAGGTCATGTGTAAAAAAAACCGGATGAAGTATAAACAAAATCTCATATCTCTAGTATAAACTTTGTAACATTACAGAGGCGATTCTTATGATAATAATTGGTACCCTATATTGCGTTTTGTCTAATTTTAGCAAAGTTTTGCTTGATCACAATCCACCCAGGGGTAAGAAATATTTTGTGTTTAAGAATGATCATTCTATAGCAACCTTTAAAAATTTGGACTACATTTATAATATCACCAGATGTTTTAAAAGAGAATCATGTTTTATATTGAAATAAACTGTCATTTGTTAATAAAATGCAATAAAAAATGTACATTTGTATTTAATAATAATTACTGTTAAACACCGGCAATTTTTTAACCTTTTTATCGGCAATTTACAATATTTCACAAAAAAAACCCCCAAAGGCTTTGGATGAAAACCAAGTTACACAAAATCTAAAAATTACTATTTAAAGTCTTCTATAGAATAAAAGATTCCCGAGTCCATTTTTGAATTATTTGTCTAAACTAACCGTCCTAACCGACCTACCTTATAGTAATTTAGCTCTCTTAAGGACGTTGGCACCTGCAATAATAGTAATGTCAATCATCCGAAAACCACTTGGATATAAAGATGGAGTCCTAAAATGTTCATTTATTTAGACTTTTCTACTTTCGGTCGAAAAGACCTATTGTTATTCTGATGTTTCTTATCATTTTTTTTCTCGACAGAATTTCTGTCAGCGATATTTTGAAAACAGAAAGACATATTGAAACAACCATGCAATAGTCTTATAGCACTTTCATATGACACGCGTATGTAAGGTTTTGGACTTCCAGTTCCGGCAGTTCCGGTTTTGACAAGGGAAATGCAAAAAATTCTTGGAAGCACAAAATCTTTATCATTTTTTGAGTTAGAACATTCAAATTTTAGAATTAGATGCATCTTGTCTAAATGTAAAAAATCAAAAGAGTTGACATTTCTTTATCTCTTACCGTTTTTGAGATATTAGAGCTCAAACTTGAGATAAGGGGAATGAAAAAGAAAAAAAAATCAAAAAACCTTAGGAATTTTATAAGACGCCTAGACATTGTTCAGATAGAAGAATTCAAGATATATTACAAGTTTCAATAAAATATATTGAGTACTTCCGGTTTTATGAGCCTATGAACAATTGTCTATGGGAGTTTCAATGTTAAACTCATATCACGTGTCGTTCGTTTTCTCAAAAAGTTTACAAGTTAACATTACAATATTTCAGATGTATAATAATACACACAATGTATAGTTTTTGGGTAGACAATTCGAAAGAATTGGGGATCTGCAGGGGCCAACGTACAAAACAGCCCTTTAGCGGTAACTTTTTTATTTCTCTTTTGATTTTAAAAATCTTTTTTTTATTATTAAAATAAAGAGTACAATCTTAAAATTTTGGTCCGAGGGGCAACTTTTCAAGTCCTTATAGGGGTTTGAAAGGCCCAAAGATCATCACTTGTTTAAATTTCAATTCTTTATAAGCAAGCGTTATCTAGCTTTGCTGTAAGAATGTAGAGCATAAATACTATAGTCATACCAAGTTTTGTGTCCAAGGAATGAATACTTACTTCAATATGATTTTTTGAAAATATTCTTCTGGAAATTAGAAGTGTAGCTACCTGCAAAGTTCTGGAGTTATCTTTCTTTTCACATTGCATTACTCATAAGTTCCCATCTAAGCAACTGGGGATACCAATGCGTTTAGAACACTTGGAAATAAATTAGAGAATAATTTCTTTAAACATTTAATTAAAAAGGGATAATGGGGCTGTCGAAAAGCCCTTACTTTTTGTTGAATACAAAAAAAGTTCTAGTTATTATTATTCTTCTCGACAAAGTTTCGTCAGCGACTTTTTGAAAACGGAACCGAATAATAAAAATTGAATGTAAGATTTTTAATGCAAATTGTTAAGATCTCCCGTATGTCCCTTTTTGGAGCTCTGGTCTATATACTTCCGGTTTACACCTGCAAAAAAACAAAATTTAAAAGGACCTTTGTATCTATTTTATTTTTTGATTATAAACTAAGAAAATTTGGATTTATATACTTCATAGTATGATATACAAAATTTTAAGCGACAACTTTTTTCTATCTTTTGCTGTTTTCGAGATATTATACTTCAAACTATGAAAAAAAGGGGGGGGGGTGAAAAAAGTAAAAATTGAAATAACCACCATTTTTTTTTTAATGAGGAATGGAAAATGTTAAAACTGTCATAATAATCATATATTTAAAGTTTCGTTTGAAACCATTGAGAACTTCCGGTTTTATACGTTGATAAAAAATCGTCTATGGGTGTTTTAATGTTAAACTGAACTCACGCGTGCCACGTTTTCTCAAACAGTTTTCAAGTAAATATTTTCATATTTAATATTCATATTGAGGGACCTAATTTGCAGACCGGAAAAGGTTTTGGGATTAAAATTTTGAAAGATAAGGGATCTAGAGGGGTCAAAGCCGAAAACAGCCCTTTAGCTGTATCATTTTTATTTTTCATCCGATTTTTAAAATATTTTCGGTTTTAAGTTTTGAGTAAAGAGTACAATTTAAAAATTATGGTCCGTTTTTTGACTTCTTATAGGAATTTAAGGGCGTGAATATTGCAACTTTTTTTAAAGTTGAAAAAGTGATTTAGAAAGAGTTATCTCGCTTTGCTTAATGAACGTAGAACATTAATACTCTAGGCATACCATGTTTTCTATTCGAGAAAAGAATAATTAATTTTTTATTATTTTTTGGAAATATTCTTCTAGAAATTAAAAGTATATTTACTTTTAAAGTTCTGAAGTTATCTTTCTTTGACATTGCATTATTTATAAGGTTATATTTAGGCAACTGATTATACCAAGGCGGTGAAGAATTTGTAAATAAAAAAAATAGATACAATTTTACCTGACATTTAAAATCAAAAAAGGGAAAGGGGATGTCGAAAAGCCCTTACATTTTGTTGAATACAAACAAAGTTCTAGTTTCATTTGTGACCCATGTCACATGCCATTTGTGTTAGAAATATAGGGCCGAAAACAGAAATAAAAATTTTCCTGAAACTTTTGCTAAATTTGAACATGGAAATTGATAATTTGAAGAAATAAAACAAATATTTATAGTCTGAACCATTATTTAGTTATGATTTTAATACTTATGAAGTTGAACACATGTAGTGACAATAAAATGAAAATCTAAGTCAAAGTTTAAACATCTTGCTTTACTGATGGCTTCTAAGGCCAGTACACTATGAACTCAAAAACAGATGTTACAACATTTTGGAGAAACTAAATCATAACGCCCAAAAAGAAATATAGCAATGTCATCTTTCCAAAAACTTTGCATACAAATAGACATACATTTCATGTCTCATTTAAAAATAAAACAAGTATCGGTCACATCTCGAAAAAATTAGATATAGCATGAAATAAGCTAATTTTAGGCCAAAATTGGAGTTACTTTTTCTTAACTTCTATAAAATATAAGCTAAATATGCCAAAATATATCGATATAAATATCAAAATATTCTTTAAAAATGTTTTTAGAATATCATGGATGTATCGTAATACACAAACTATCAAGAAGTTAGGTCTGCACTGAAAATTAGGAAGCCTAAGTAACAGTACTCTTATACTAGTGAGTTATGAAAATTCTTCATTTCCTTCTTGAAAACCTTCTGCCAAAAAATATAGTCCCTTACTTAACTCTGTAAATATGTAGGTTTTTAAAAACAATTTTATTCAATAAAGTTTGTTTGGCATTGTAAAATATAAATATACTACTAGACTTGATATGTGATGCAGAATTTTCAGACTAAAGATGACCCAAAATGGTTACCAAAAACCCAAGAAGTGAACCTCTTTAAGATGGTTTGATACACCTGTCGATATTAATGTGATTTAAAATACATTATAATTGAAATACTTCCACCGGTTTAGAATTTTCAAATTTACAATGTTTCACGAAAAAAAAAAATGTTTTTAAAACTATTTAGAGAGGTAAAAATTGTAAAAACCCCTTGTGGGATTCGAACTCATGACTTATTGATGTGTAGTTAACCCTCTAAACTTGTTCACTACGACGATAGGTGGAAAAATTGGGATAGATCTACTTATATAATTACACTTGGTTTTATTAGCTCACCGAGCTGAAAGCTCAAGTGAGCTATTCTGATCACATTTTGTCTGTCGTCCGTCTGTCTGTCTGTCCGTCCGTCTGTCCGTCTGTCCGTCTGTAAAGTGTAAAACCCCGACCTGCATAGTGTAAATTCTAATTTGTGAAAATCATGACCCTCGAGGGTAGGGTGGGGCCACAATGGGGGGTCAAAGTTTTACATAGGAATATATAGAGTAAATCTTTAAAAATCTTCTTCTCATGAACCATAAGACCAGGAAAGCTGAAACTTGTGTGGAAGCATCCTCAGGTAGTGTAAATTCACAGTTGTGAAAATCATGACCCCCGGGGGTAGGGTTGGGCCACAATGGGGTGTCGAAGTTTAACATAGGAATATATAGAGTAAATCTTTAAAAATCTTCCTTTCAGAAACTAATCAGCCAGGAAAGCTGAAACTTGTGTGGAAGCATCCTCAGGTAGTGTACATTCATAGTTGGGAAATTCATGATCCCCAGGGGTAGGGTCGGGCCACAATGAGGTGTCGAAGTTTTATTACATAGGAATATATAGAGTAAATCTTTAAAAATCTTCTTCTCAGAAACTAATCAGCCAGGAAAGCTGACACTTGTGTGGAAGCATTCTCAGGTAGTGTAGATTCAAAGTTGTGAAAATCATGACCCCCGGGGGTAGGGTGGGGCCACAATGGGGGATCGAAGTTTTACATAGGAATATATAGAGTAAATCTTTAAAAATCTTTTTCTCAGAAACTAATCAGCCAGTAAAGCTGACACTTGTGTGGAAGCATCATCAGGTAGTGTAGATTCATAGTTGTGAAAATCATGACCCCCGGGGGTAGGGTGGGGCCACAATGGAAGGTCAAAGTTTTACATAGGAATATATATGGTAAATCTTTAAAAATCTTCTTCTCAGAAACTAATCAGCTAGGAAAGCTTAAACTTGTGTGGAAGCGTCCTCAGGTAGTGTGAATTCAAAGTTGTGAAAATCATGATCCCCAGGGGTAGGGTGGGGCCACAATGGGGGTTCAAAGTTTAACAAAGGAATATATATGGTAAATCTTTAAAAATCTTCTTCTCAGAAACTAATCAGCCAGATGATTCTTTATTATTGTTAAGACTTTGGCCCCAGGACAATTCTTTGGCCTCACAAGAAGGTTCAGAGTTTATGTACGTTTATATCCCATATATAAACAATTGTTAAGGATCTTTTTGAGAACTGCAATACTCAACATATGATATGACTATAAAATCGTCCTGTTAGAAAAGGGACTAATGATTATAAACATAAGAATATCCAGGGGAAAATGGATTTTATTTATACGGGATCTACATGTATTATTGTACATTGTTTAGATAGTTTGTATTATGACTCCATTAAGCTGATTTTATCATACCTATTGTTCCTCAGGTGAGCGATGTGGCCCATGGGCCTCTTGTTGTTTATTTCGATAAACAATAAGTCACAATATGGAAGTGTCACATACCAACAATCTGTTGAAATTCCCATGGGTACCGGTTGTGCCCATTGTTAGCAGACCTATTTGTGTATTCTAATGAAGCAGAATTTATTCAAAAACTTGTACGTGAAAAAAATAAATCACTCGCTATGTCATTCAACTCAACATTCAGGTATATTGACGACGTATTATCAATTAAAAATTGTTATTTCCATACTTTCGTCGACTCGATATATCCCAGTGATTTTGAAATAAAAGATACTACTGAGTCTGCGTCACCTGTTTCATATTTGGCTATTTTACTAGAAATGGATTGTGACCTAACAACAAAACTTTATGATAAACGCGATGACTTCAATTTTTCTATAGTCTACTTTCCTTACTAATGTAGCAATATACCCTCATCACCTGCTCATGGTGTTTTTGTCTCTCAGTTAAATCGATACACAAGGGCATGCTCTTCGTATGAACAGTTTCTAAGGCGAGGCAAGCTACTGACAACAAGTTGATAAAACAGGACTATCAACAGTCTCGTTTGAAGTCATCTTTCCGTAAGTTCTATGGTCGATACAACGACTTTGTAAGCAAATACAATCTTCCACTGGGTCGCATGCTGACTGACTTTTTCATACTAATTGTCAGACCATTATTGATCACCTTTCCGGTTTTTTTCCCGATTACGACAAAGAGCACACGGCGGGTGTGACCGGTCAGCAGAGGATGCTAACTCCTCCATGGCACCTGATCCTACCTCTATCTTTTTAGAGATCCGTGTTGCTCTGCTTTGAATTTGTATTTTGTTTTATGGATTTTTGAGATGGTTGACAGTATGTTATTGTCATTTTTTCATTAACTTCAAAATATAAACGTGAAAAATGATTTGAACATATGTTTTTGTTAATATGATATGCAATGGGTTTGAACACAATTTTCCATCAACTTGCTAGGTTCTCATCCCGACAAAATACACGAGAAAGGTATTTTATGTACATTTTTTAATTGGGGGGGGGGGTGCAAAGACGTAATCGTTTTATTTATATTTAGACATCCTCTAGAAATAAGATTTTTGTTTTGATTTTATTCATAAAGACAGTCGAGAAGGATAAAAAGGATACAAGTACACACATCTTACAATGTAACATATTGTCTCTTAAAGAATAAGAATATAATTTCGGCCTAAGTCACATGTACTGTATATTACACATATAACTTGTTTCCAATGTGCCTGTACACTACTTAAAGTGATAGTGTCTACGGTTGTGGTGGGTTTTTTTAAGAGTTAAATTGCAAGAAAACTTCATAAGCATGGATAAAAACATGAAAAACAATTTAAAATATGTTCAATACACACTCTAAATACATATTTTGTCCGTAAACTTGCCATTCAGACTATCCATCGATCTCATTAATTATGCATTGTGAGCATTTCCGATGATTGCCGAGCGCTATTCTGGAGTCCCGGATTGCAACGCAATGGACGACGAGGTAATAGCACATGACAGTTGTAAAACATTTCTCATCAGTTTGTAATACTATTTTAAATGCATTTTCAATAATAAAGATACACCTTTTACTATAAAATTGATCTTGTGTAGTTTTTAGACAAACACACAGTCACAAACGTGGGCTTTCCATGATTTGAACAAAACATATCGGAAAGGGGTTCACAAGGGGTTTTTCGTGAATTGGGGAAACAAATAAAAACTTCGATTTTACCTCATTATATTTTAATTTTTGTTTTGCCTTTTCATCTTGTTACTTCTTAAATGGTTTACATAATTATAAGAATGTTCATTAAATTACCAATATAACGTTAAGACTTCATAATACCTGTACGTGTATAAAACTTACATAGATATCTGGCTACTCTAGCAGTACGAGATCAAGATCGCCACTAGCTGACGCGCCCACTTCAAGTCCCGAGATTACGGACAAGGGGAACAGCAGAGAAAGATCCAGAGGCAGGGGAAGATCTAGAGGCAGGGCAAGGGGGAGTCAATCCCGTGGAAGGAGTAGGGGTAGAGGTCGGTCAAGTTCGACTAGGCATGACCTCATCCGACAGCGGAGGGACGAGAGGTTATCCCAGCTAAAGATGCATATTCTTACATGTATATAACACGTGTATATTTCAGTGGGGTAATACATCAATGGCTTAAGTTTACATATGAGATCACTTATTTCCAGTCTCAAGTCGAGCAGATGTCGGCGGAGGGACTGAGGGAATTGGTGATGCAGGTCTGTGAGAGAGACCTATCACTAATTCTTGACGTTGTCCACCACACGTCACAGGAAGAGAGGGAACGTGGTGGCTATCACCCACTGCCAGACAGCGACTCTCCAGATTGGTGTGTTTGCGGTCAATGTCGCGAGATGCCAACAGAAGAGGAGAGAGAGTGCTGCAGACAAACTCCTGTGAACTGCATCTCCTCACAACCGGTATTTTTTTTCTTCATATTATGAAGTTCATAAAAAATATGATTAGGTATATACTCAGATGCAATTTAAATCTACCAAATGTGCTATCATTTCAGGATTTTGACTTCATAGTGCTTGATCCTTTGGTTTTATTGGTGGCTCGTAGGTACAGGCAAGTATTAATTCGCTGCTACACTGCCTGGGCTTTAAACATGTGGGCCTGTCATGATAATGTGAATACAGCAAAACTTTTTTATTTACATATACATTTTATATAGTACTGTGACCAGTATTTTTTTTTTATTGTAGACAGGATATCCTAGCTGCTGGAGAGGACCAGGATCTTAACAAGAGCAATCGACACGCTGCCTACAGACAGTTTATTCTTTGGCGGCATGGGCATCTAGGGGCTGGGAATCGCCGTGTTATTCCTAGTTGTTGTGTTTGGAAAATCGGAGATCAATATCCAGACAGTTTCGGCCAATACAGAGGTTTTGTTGGTGGACGTTTGGGTTGATACCTGATTTTCCAAACACAACAAGAAACAGCATGTCTTAAATACGGAATGTTGTAATTTTTTCTTTGTTGAACATAATCATCCATAAACATCACAATTCAGTATGTTATTATTTTGTTTATCTTAGTAAGTTGAATTTTATTTTGGCAAAGTCACCAATTTACAGCAATTACATGTAAAACAAAGAACTTTTATTGATCAGACACAATGTTTACCTCAAATAATTCAAAATTAAATAATATATAAGTTTGGAATCCTTTACTTGTTTAATTTCAATGTGTTAAATGAGAACACCTAAGATGTATTAAATACAAATTGCACTGGTAAAATACACAACTTGTTCATGAAAACAGATAATTGCACTCAATTTTTTAATGATTGACCCAATTTTAGACCTAAAAAGTGTGTCTAAATTTCACATTCAAATATCAATCCCCCTTTAAGAGCATCTCAATGAGAAAGAAGTGACAAAACATACATGTATATCCCATAACTAAAAGTGAACATTGTTAAACATTTGACTCCATCCAATAATCAATTGTTTTATCCAAATCTTCTTTGGGTTTGAACCTTGACTTTTGTTCATTTACAATTTGGCGAGTTGGTGGAGGTGGAATTGGAGCAAGATGGGCAGATACTCTCCTTGGATCATCTACTTCAAGGGCTACAATTTTGTTCATATCAATGTCGTCGTCTAACCGTTTCTGCAAAATTCTCTGCATAACCTGTGGAATATACTTGTATTCCTTCTGAATCTTGCAGGGGGTGACTGACCAACGGCTACTTTTCTTTTGGGAAACTCTCTGATATCTAAAAATATGATATATACACTGCTTCCTTTAAAAAGTTCACCACCGTTTTAGTATATTACGGTAAAATTATTATTTCAACAATCCATAAATTTTCAATCCGACTGATAAAAGGAAAGCTTGACTTTACCATTAAAGACTTAGGTGTCATACATACAATATCAATGAAGAGCTCTAACATGATTAACTAATTAAAAAAGTAATAGAATACATATTTTATGTATTTCTTATTAGTTGAAAATTTACCTGACAGAGCCATCTTTATTTGTGATCACCGTTCTGTCAAGGTGACCATTATGGTGCAAAGCTGCAAGGATATTTCTACATTGGTACACGGGAGGAGTGTACGAATGTCGTTTGGATGCATACAACAATATCAGATTCTGGAAATTTTCGAGTTCTGCTGTGCTTCTGTAATGTGGAGTGAAAATAATACAAAATAGTTTATGGAAATGTTGAACATAAGGCAAATGCTCTTCTGTGAACAAACACATAGTTTGATCCAACATATATTTTGTTTTACATGTGAAATGGCTTCACTTGTAACATATTTCAATTGATCCTTTTATGATTGAGTCTGGATGGTCGTGGCCATTTTTAAGCTACATTAAACTCTTTCAGATAAAAAGAGCTTTGTATAGAGGTCTAGCAGAGAATTCAAATTTCAAACATATTAACCTATTTTGATTTTTTCTTTAATAATCATTAGTTTATGGTCAAACTTGTCATATTTTATATGTTTAGTGCATATCTTATGGGTAATTTGTCGATCACCCATCTTCCTCAACTTATTTATAATTCATCAATTTCTCAGAAAATTACATAAGTCAATTTATAAAAACTGAAATATGTACCAGTACCTGAAATTTAGATAGTATGGAATATTATTTAAAAGCCTTTTGTCCTACAATGTGTCTGAGGGCCACATGTGCTGGACTGTCTCTTTCCAGCCACCCTTTCTCTCTTTCAGATGTAAGAAGTCTATGTTCACATTTGTTGGTGAAGCTGTATGGCAAAACCCACTCGTGAACATTCACAACATGATGTAAAACACCAATTCAGGTCCCCTGTAAGTTCAAACACAATGTAAAATAGACCATTTGTATTTAAATCACAATACATTTATTTTAGCATGATACAAGCATGCTTCAATCAAATCAAATTAGTATTTCTTTTACCACCCTATTTGCTCTTAAAGTACATTTTACTTTCATAGAAACAAAACAGAATGTTTCAATATATACTGGTATCAAAAGTCATACTAATCTTCACAACTGCAGCTTAATGAAATTTAACTTGAACAAAAATGGTAAGCGTCTTACCTTAAAGTCCTCTACTGATGAGGAAATTTTTGCAGTATACCAATAGTGGTTTACTACATCCTTCGTCCATGCCAACAAACCTTATTTTTTCTTTTCTTGTCCAGCCTACAAAAACATGTCTAATAATAACCAGAAGCAAAGAGAAAAAAATCTCAGGAATCACTCTCACAAGTAATATGTCTACTAACAAGTTAATTATTTCACTTATCATATTGCTGTTTTTTTCTTGTAAGTGAACCCAAGCAAATATTTAACATACCTTTATGATTTTTTCCCCTAAGTTCTTCGTCCCATGCCACACATCGTACGAATGCTTGATATTCGGATATTCTTTCTCTGTAACATGTAATTAAAAAGTTATATAAGTAAAAATTCGATAAAGTATATAGATTTTAGAAACAATTCCGTGCATTAGATGATCTTCCAGTGTAATGCAAACAATGCATAAGTCTACATGACTTGAGTTATGTAAGCTTTGATGTGAACCAAAAAATGCTACCAAGAATAAATTGTTGTTTTAAGGTTTATTTTTTATTTCAAAAAGGTTGGGGTATGTGTTTAAGACAGACTGCACTTGTAAGACAGCAGGTATTTCACTTACTCATCAATGAGGAAATCTGTAAGTGTGCATCTGTCACCACTTCCACCTCTTTCATGTCTTTACTCAGCAAAAACTCTAAGCCTTTCACAAAACAGGCCTTTTCTAAGTTGGTACTTTTCTTCTCTGTCATCCTTATCTCCAGGGTAATAATACATAGTATTCTTTTGGTGGTGTATTCCATAAATCTATAGGAACAATATTGGGCGCAGTGGCCCGGACTGTCCATTCTTCCATCACCTGAAGTGCAAAATATTGTCAGACAAGAACAATAGGACAATTGTGTAGTGTATACTGTGGTTTCATCAATATTCATGAGCAGCAAATTTGACAAAGTTTTGAGGATACTTAAATTCATAGACAACAATTTTATCAATACATTATTCAAATAAATATCATACTTCAATGAATATTTATTTTTTCTCTGATCAACTCCATCAATGAAAACCATAAAAATCGATATTCAACGAATAAATATAAACCACAGTCACCCAATGGAACTACAGTAACATTTATTTTATAAATCACAACAATATACTCATTAATTGCACATTGCCACCCCCCCCCCCAAAAAAAAAAAACAAACAAAAACAAAAACAAAAAAAACCCATTTATCTCTTAATCTTACCCAGAATAACCAAATCTAATCCTCTAAAATCTTCTAATACTGAATTTTGGTAGTCAATCCAGTGTTCTCCAACTGAAGGGACAATATAATGACGTAGCATTCTGTAAAAGGTTGACTCGCTAAGGATTGGAAGCTGTAAAAACTTGGCAAACATGGCAAACTTTTGGAAGTTACTCCCGGATAAGACAACACTAGCAGCAATCATTAAATCTCCACTATGCACCCGCCTGTTAAGGATAGGCTGAGAACACCATCTATGTACAGGGTTAGGGTTAGGGTAAAGGCACTTTGACGAGATGCGTGTGCGGGAATGCGGGACTGGGTTAGGGTTAGGGTTAGGGTGACTGTCAATCATTTCTTTCTATAACTATCTGATGATTTGGTTTCTTATCATTCTTTTGATTGTGACTCTGTTGGATTATATGGATTTTTCACTTCGCGGCTATGTGAAGGCTGTCCGAGGCTAAATATATATCGAATCAAAGTACTGAAAGTACTGATAGGCGGAAGCATGATTGCAAGTTGTCAATGTCATAGTGGTATTATAACTATTTTTACTATTATATGATAACTATTTTCTATTTAAGAATTAGTTTGATAACATAAAACATATTCTAATATGTCAATTAAGGTATATACATGTAGTAAATGTGGAAATACTCTGTTACTGCACCAGATTAGTCTGGATCATGCCTTAAATAAAGATTCAATGAGAAAAGCAATTCAAACATCAAAACAATTGTTTTGTGAAGTACATTCGTATAACAGTTGATACTTATATGCAAGCTGAAATTACAGGAATACATTTTCATTTATTATGCCGATTTATTAAAAATGTTCATTTTGATATCAAAATGATGAAAGAATATTATAGAATTAGAATTTAGTAAACTGAACTTCTGAAACTGTTGTATTTTATTCTTTACAATAAGGCAGAAGTTACATTTGTACATCACTTGATTAAAGTATTTTACAGAATCATGTAGTATGTGTGTCACTTTGCTTATCTGAGAAGCAATAGCCATTGAGAAATCAGCTTCATAGAATAATACACAAAATATCTATAATGTGTTGTAAAAAAGGTATTCAATAAAGAGATTTTGATGTTTTCTTGATATATTCTCAAGTTTAACAGTAACAGGATGATTTCAAAATCATTTTATATATGTGGAGAATTGCAGACCTCTAATTGATCCTCAGATTGCAGTTCATATATTCTGCTGACAAATGTTTAAAACTTAGAAAGAATGTATTTACTTACTGTACTGTATACCAAACATATTTTACAAAGATCAAACATATATGCAAATGTTGAGAATTACAATACAATGTAAAAGCCCAGTAATTTATGGCTAACTATATATTGATATTCAATAACGTACAAATTATGTGTCCTTTACAATTGCTCCATGTTGTACTGTCAAATCACAGGTCTCTAGTATTGAAGATTTTTGAACTTTGAACTTTTAAGTTTTTATTTTAATACAAATGGAATCTTCAAGAGAACTTCCATCATTACAGAACATAGACTTTCAAAGAATCCCTTTATGGCTGCATGCCGTAATAGTGTTTTTGGAAAGCGTGTTATCCTGGAGTGTGCCATTTGTGGTAACAACAATTTCAATTCACTAGTGTTGTCTTGCATCCATTATACCAATGAAAACTGTCTTTTTCAGCAGGATATTCTAAAATGTGTTGATGAAAAAATGAATAATGGATATGTTATCAAGCAATATTTCATTACAATATACTTGACCTCCAATAAAGAAAACATGGATTTAAAAAAAAAATTAATCTATAAAATAATTTGAATTAATATGTGTTTAACCTTAAATAATTTATTTTCAAAAGTATACATGTATTTTGCAAATAAAGGATGAGATATATAAGAAGATCACACAATATAATTATCAAAAATTGTAAGGTTATTTTGGTATATACATACAAGTAATGGAAAATATAGTGATTGAACTGTAAATGAAAGTTTAATTTTTTCTCTCCAAAATTCTTCAGTTTTTAATTGCAGTTAGTACAAGAATATTTACTATATTATTAAAGATATGACAACAAGATATCTGTGAGTCAATGCTCACTAGTGATACCCCTGCTCTGATGTGTATACAAAAAAGCATAGTTAACATTACATGTAATAGGAAGTAGACATCAAATATTTTGAAAAATCAATCCTACCGAATGGCATACCTTAACAAAGACTGAGTTAAAATTTCAAGCATCTGCGATTGTTGCTGAGATATCTTTGACAAAATTCGTGTTATAGACAAACAGACACACAAGGGTAAAACAATATACCCCCTCTCCTTCCGAGCATGGGTATATATAATTAGTTCATACTTAAACAAGAAAACCACGGGGAATATCGTATTTAAATTTAGTTGTATTTACTAACCTTGAAAATGGCGTTAAGGCCATTAAGATGAGGATTCCAGCATATTTCAGATGCCCTGCTTCCATTCAGAAGTTGCAAACGTGCAATGTTTGTCCCTCTTTAAAAGTGCTGAACTTGGAAGCCAACACCGCATTTTTATAGCATCCGTCTTTTTCTTTGTTTTGCTTGAATTTAGCTGTGCACCCAAATTTAGCAACTCTCCCCTTCACCAGATATGAAGAATGATGTTGAGCTCTCATTGTCTCCTCTTGTCAGTTAATGTTAATCAGTTTCTTGACATTCATCTGAAAGAACATATACATATAGAACAAATAGATATATGTTAGGTTATTATCTATAATCATTGTCAGGTATATAATTGAGTCTTTTTGGAATTGCAATTAATCATGAACATGGTAGATAAAAGATATACTGGTATATAGTCCACTTTTTCATGAATTGGAAATTTTAAAATTTAGAAACAAAAGATGCAGTCATCAAAATTATCACATAAATTATGATGTAGAGAAATTTCCATAGGAAATTTTAGTCACTTTCATTATAGAGTAATGATAAGGTAATTCTGATATACAAGTAAATACAGTAGGTAAAAGGATAAATCATATTGATTTTTTTAAAATGTACAATCAAATATCTTTGCAATTAATAGCCTATCTGGAATTTTCATTATATCAACCAATGAATTGTATCTTGTACGATACTTAAAAGCTATATTTGAGATATTTTTAGAGAAAATTCATTTGCATTATTCATGAGTCATTTTTAAACCAAGTTGAATATTGTAATTTGTTGTAAGCAAAATGAATAAACCCTATATCATACAGTGCAGTTCGTAACAAATCATAATATCACCATATGAACATATAGATCTACAAAGATGTCACAAAATATTAAAGGTTTAAAAAAAGGAAATGTTATCTTCCTTTTTATGCGATTCCATTGTGCTAAATTTTAATCTTTAAAGATATCCTGTAGGCCTCGCCTTGTACAGTATTCATAACAAAAGACCGACATTTCAGAATTATCGATGAATACCTAACACAAACAATATAAATTCTTTCATAAAATTTATGTACTTATCTGAGATTTCTCTGATTCTAACCCCCGCTTTTATATTGTGACATGTCTCCTCCGCACGTCACAATATACAAGCGGGGATTAGAGTCAGAGGAATTTCGGATTAAGAATGTACCAGCTCCTCGATCAAAATTATTGTAACATGAAAATCTAAAATGATAAGGCAAACGTTTATACAATGAGAAATAACACATTAATTATCTAACTTACCTTACGTTAGTCGAAGATGGACAGTCACCAGTTGTTCTCAACGTTGGTTTGATGACAAAAATTTTACACTGCATAACGTAATGCAGTATTGTCTGAGATTACTACGCCAAACGTTGGTATGTTTACAAATAATTTATGGACATTGTATCATTCTTATAATTTTTTTTAAATAGATTTATACACACCTTTGTTTTTTAAAAAAAGCATTCATTACCTGTTTCCCTATCAATTTTCCTTCTGTACTCATAAACACGCAATTTCAAATTGAACTATTTTTCCCTCGGAATTTCATCTACAGGCATCAGACTCCGTGCTTATCCTTTGTTTATGTCGCATACCATTGCAAGAGTTATCGTTCGTTCCTGTACTATCAAAAACGTAAATCTACCACCAGCTATCTTTGCTATAGGCATTTTCAATGGATAATTAAAAACGATGAAGTAAAAATTTAGAGACATACCACAGTTCTCTTATCAGAAACGATGTTTAAACGGGGGTCGAACAGTGGGGGGGGGGGGCATAGAGTTGTGTGCCCTTAGTTTAAATAACATCCGATAGTTTACCATGAAAAAGGGCAGGAATTTGACCTATGACGTAGAAGGTCATGAAAGCAATTGCAATAGGCGCTTCCGCCTCAAAATAATTATCATACTATTTTAATTATCGATTTTAACCGAGCGAGTTTTTTGAAACTTTTTTACATAAATTAACAGTGACATCCAACACTATATTTGATGTATTTTTGTGACGTCATATATTTCTCTTAAGCACGTGATGGGTGTATTCTCACACGGTAAATAATCTATAAAATCGCATCGGTGCAAGTGAATAAATATATTAAATCAAAAATATTTTTATGGAAAATCCTTCGATGAGTAATGTATTTTGCAGTTCTTGCTGGGGGTTCATATAAATATTTCGTTTATTTGAAATATTGTTAAAACATTTCGCACCGCCATCGAAATTAGGTACATTTTTACCTTTTAGGCTCGATTTACACAATATCAGGTCAATCGGTAGGTTCCCCCTAGCAAGATTCACATTGGTATTTATTTTCTCTCCCGATTTCACGTAAAATATACTACGATTTTTTTTATCTTTCACTTGCGCAAAGCCGTTTTTTATATGCATATACATATAACCATTCATTAGATTACATGTAGCAGGGGGAGTCTGCAAACCATTAGTTTAAGAATAGTTATTAACCTATTACGAAGCTTTAAAACTGTTGATTTTTTTTATGCTCCATATCGGTGATATTGAATTTAGTATCACTAGTATTTACAACAGTGTCTATGTAAAGGAATGAAGCGGTTTTATTATGCACAATGAATATCACTTATAACGTTACGATACATTCCCTAAGAACGATCAAAAGGAATGCATATCGTGACGTCAAAGTTAACTATGACGTCATATCTTATGAAGTACAGACAAGTGACTTTCTACATATCGCTGTAAAATTAATCGGGCAGCCTTAACATAGCCGCGTTGTTAAAAGTAAATGCATCTTTTAAAATCATTATTTATTTGCTCATTATTCTGCATTCCAATGTTAAGTAGCGATATATATGAAATTTTATAAAAATAGAAATTATTGCTGGGAGTAATTGATGGACTATTGAATTGATCTATAGTTTACAATTAAATTTTAATTGTAGCAAGATATTCATCAAATGTAGGGAATGATTGATATTAATGAAACCTTTTGATATACTTTATTAAGATAATTACGTTAAGAACTTGAGCTCATTAAGCTTAAGATCTAATATTGTTTTACTCTAAGTTAAACCCGTGTATACCCTGGATTCAACTAGTGTATACCCTTGGCTCAACAAGGGTATACCCTGGGTTTACCCTGGGTTGAACCCGGGTATACCCTGGGTTAAACCCGGGTATATCCTGGGTTTAACCCGGGTATACCCTGGGTTAAACCCGGGTATATCCTGGGTTTAACCCGGGTATACCCTGGGTAAAACCTGGGTATACTCTAGGTTAAACCCGGGTAAACTCTGCGTTAGGGTTAGGGTTAGGGTTGGGTTTGAATTAGGGTTAAGGTTAGGGTTGGGTTGGGTTAGGGTTAGGGTTGGGGTTAGGGTTAGGGTTAGGGTAAAGGCATTTTTACGAAAGCATTTGCTGTATCAATTCGTCATGTCACCGAATTGTCACGTGGTCTTTGAAGGGCGGAGTTAAAGCTGGATTGATATATATATATATATATATATATATAGTGATTGTTGTTTAGGTTAAATTTCTTTACCAGCCATTTTACCTTACATTTAAACCTGAAACCATAAACTTGTTGTTGAACCCTGTATGGGGGTTAAGTTTTGAACTTATACTTCGGAACAAGCTCTTTTAAAACAAGAAAGAAAAATCATTAAATGTTCGGGTTTGCATTAAAATTTACAGATATTAATTATTGTAAATGACGACTTCTTAAAACTCCCACAATAGATGTTAAGCTCTAATGTTTGATGTAAAAGGTTAAGGTTAAAAGATGAACCAAAAAGTCTTATAGAGTTTTCTAGGTATTAGTAAAGTTGTTTAAAGTCAACAACACAGACACAACCCCAAGTTTCAAATTTTACTTCTGATTCCCAGGAACCTAACATAAGAAGTTAGGGTTAGGGTTAGGGTTGGAGTTGGGTTGGGTTAGGGTTAGGGTTAGGGTAAGGGTAGGGGCACTTTGCGAAAGTGGGGGTTAGGGGGTTAGGGTAAGGGGGTTCGGGTTAGGGTTAGGGTATAGGCACTTTGACGAGATGCGTGTGTGGGAATGCGGGACTCCTCCCCTTTACTCACGTGACTGTCAATCATTTTTTTCTATAAATACCTGATGATTTGTTTTTTTATCATTCTTTTAATTGTGACTCTTTTGGATTATGTGGATTTTTCACTTGTTAAAGGTAATTGTATCTTTGAAAATCGATATTTATTTGCTCATTATTCTGCATTCCAATGTTAAGTAGCAATTTATATGAAATTTTTTAGAAATAGAAATTATTGCTGGGAATAATTGATGAACTATTGAATTGATCTATAGTTTACAATTAAATTTCAATTGTAGCAAGATATTCATCAAATGTAGTGAATGATTGATATTAACGAAACCTCCTGATAAACTTTATTACGATAATTACGTTAAGAACTTGGGCTCATTAAGCTTAAGGTCTAATATTGTTTCCTCTGAGTTAAACCCGTGTATACCCTGGGTTCAACTAGGGTATACCCTGGGCTCAACAAGGGTATACCCTGGGTTTACCCCGGGTATACCCTGGGTTAAACCCGGGTATATCCTAGGTTTAACCTAGGTATACCCTGGGTAAAACCCGAGTATACCCTGGGTTAAACCCAGGTATATCCTGGGTTAAACCCAGGTATATCCTGGGTTTAACTCGGGTATACCCTTGGTTAAACCCGGGTATACCCTGAGTTAATCCTGGGTATACTCTAGGTTAAAACTGGGTATACTCTGCGTTAAACCCGGGCATACTCTGGGTTTAGGGTAAGTGTTGGGTAAGGGTTGGGTTAGTGTTGGGTAAGGGTTGGGTTAGTGTTAGGGTTAGGGTTAGGGTTAGGGTTAGGGTATAGGCACTTTGACGAGATGCGTGTGCGGGAATGCGGGACTCCGCCTATTAATCCACGTGACTGTCAATCATTTCTTTCTATAAATATCTGATGATTTGGTGTTTTATCATTCTTTTGATTGTGACTTTGTTGGATTATATGGGTTTTTCACTTGTTAAAGGTAACTGCATTTTTTAATATCATTATTTAATTGCTCATTATCCTGCATTCTAATGTTAAGTAGCAATAGATATGAAATTTTATAAACATAGTAGTTATTCCTGGTAGTGATTGATAGACTATTGAATTGATCTATAGTTTACAATTAAATTTCAATTGTAGCAAGATATTCATCAAATGTAGTGAATGATTGATATTAATGAAACTTTTTGATATACTTAATTAAGATAATTACGTTAAAAACTTTGGCTCATTAAACTTAAGGTCTAACATTGTTTTACTCTGTGTTGAACCCGTGTATACACTGGTTAGGGTTAGGGTTAGGGTTAGGGTTAGGGTATAGGCACTTTGACGAGATGCGTGTGCGGGAATGCGGGACTCCGCCTATTAATCCACGTGACTGTCAATCATTTCTTTCTATAAATATCTGATGATTTGGTGTTTTATCATTCTTTTGATTGTGACTTTGTTGGATTATATGGGTTTTTCACTTGTTAAAGGTAACTGCATTTTTTAATATCATTATTTAATTGCTCATTATCCTGCATTCTAATGTTAAGTAGCAATAGATATGAAATTTTATAAACATAGTAGTTATTCCTGGTAGTAATTGATAGACTATTGAATTGATCTATAGTTTACAATTAAATTTCAATTGTAGCAAGATATTCATCAAATGTAGTGAATGATTGATATTAATGAAACTTTTTGATATACTTAATTAAGATAATTACGTTAAAAACTTTGGCTCATTAAACTTAAGGTCTAACATTGTTTTACTCTGTGTTGAACCCGTGTATACACTGGGATGGGTTAGGATTAGGGTTAGGGTTAGGGTTAGGGTATAGGCACTTTGACGAGATGCGTGTGCGGGAATGCGGGACTCCGCCTATTAATCCACGTGACTGTCAATCATTTCTTTCTATAAATATCTGATGATTTGGTGTTTTATCATTCTTTTGATTGTGACTTTGTTGGATTATATGGGTTTTTCACTTGTTAAAGGTAACTGCATTTTTTAATATCATTATTTAATTGCTCATTATCCTGCATTCTAATGTTAAGTAGCAATAGATATGAAATTTTATAAACATAGTAGTTATTCCTGGTAGTAATTGATAGACTATTGAATTGATCTATAGTTTACAATTAAATTTCAATTGTAGCAAGATATTCATCAAATGTAGTGAATGATTGATATTAATGAAACTTTTTGATATACTTAATTAAGATAATTACGTTAAAAACTTTGGCTCATTAAACTTAAGGTCTAACATTGTTTTACTCTGTGTTGAACCCGTGTATACACTGGGATGGGTTAGGATTAGGGTTAGGGTTAGGGTTAGGGTATAGGCACTTTGACGAGATGCGTGTGCGGGAATGCGGGACTCCGCCTATTAATCCACGTGACTGTCAATCATTTCTTTCTATAAATATCTGATGATTTGGTGTTTTATCATTCTTTTGATTGTGACTTTGTTGGATTATATGGGTTTTTCACTTGTTAAAGGTAACTGCATTTTTTAATATCATTATTTAATTGCTCATTATCCTGCATTCTAATGTTAAGTAGCAATAGATATGAAATTTTATAAACATAGTAGTTATTCCTGGTAGTAATTGATAGACTATTGAATTGATCTATAGTTTACAATTAAATTTCAATTGAAGCAAGATATTCATCAATTGTAGTGAATGATTGATATTAATGAAACTTTTTGATATACTTAATTAAGATAATTACGTTAAAAACTTTGGCTCATTAAACTTAAGGTCTAACATTGTTTTACTCTGTGTTGAACCCGTGTATACACTGGTTAGGGTTAGGGTTAGGGTTAGGGTTAGGGTTAGGGCACTTTGACGAGATGCGTGTGCGGGAATGCGGGACTCCGCCTATTAATCCACGTGACTGTCAATCATTTCTTTCTATAAATATCTGATGATTTGGTGTTTTATCATTCTTTTGATTGTGACTTTGTTGGATTATATGGGTTTTTCACTTGTTAAAGGTAACTGCATTTTTTAATATCATTATTTAATTGCTCATTATCCTGCATTCTAATGTTAAGTAGCAATAGATATGAAATTTTATAAACATAGTAGTTATTCCTGGTAGTAATTGATAGACTATTGAATTGATCTATAGTTTACAATTAAATTTCAATTGTAGCAAGATATTCATCAAATGTAGTGAATGATTGATATTAATGAAACTTTTTGATATACTTAATTAAGATAATTACGTTAAAAACTTTGGCTCATTAAACTTAAGGTCTAACATTGTTTTACTCTGTGTTGAACCCGTGTATACACTGGGATGGGTTAGGGTTAGGGTTAGGGTTAGGGTTAGGGTATAGGCACTTTGACGAGATGCGTGTGCGGGAATGCGGGACTCCGCCTATTAATCCACGTGACTGTCAATCATTTCTTTCTATAAATATCTGATGATTTGGTGTTTTATCATTCTTTTGATTGTGACTTTGTTGGATTATATGGGTTTTTCACTTGTTAAAGGTAACTGCATTTTTTAATATCATTATTTAATTGCTCATTATCCTGCATTCTAATGTTAAGTAGCAATAGATATGAAATTTTATAAACATAGTAGTTATTCCTGGTAGTAATTGATAGACTATTGAATTGATCTATAGTTTACAATTAAATTTCAATTGTAGCAAGATATTCATCAAATGTAGTGAATGATTGATATTAATGAAACTTTTTGATATACTTAATTAAGATAATTACGTTAAAAACTTTGGCTCATTAAACTTAAGGTCTAACATTGTTTTACTCTGTGTTGAACCCGTGTATACACTGGGATGGGTTAGGGTTAGGGTTAGGGTTAGGGTATAGGCACTTTGACGAGATGCGTGTGCGGGAATGCGGGACTCCGCCTATTAATCCACGTGACTGTCAATCATTTCTTTCTATAAATATCTGATGATTTGGTGTTTTATCATTCTTTTGATTGTGACTTTGTTGGATTATATGGGTTAGGGTTAGGGTTAGGGTTAGGGTTAGGGTTAGGGTTGGGTTAGGGTTGGGTTAGGGTTAGGGTTAGGGTTAGGGTTGGGTTGGGTTAGGGTTAGGGTTAGGGTTAGGGTGGGTTGGGTTAGGGTTAGGGTTAGGGTTAGGGTTTGGGGTTAGGGTTAGGGTTAGGGTTAGGGTTAGGGTATAGGCACTTTGACGAGATGCGTGTGCGGGAATGCGGGACTCCGCCTATTAATCCACGTGACTGTCAATCATTTCTTTCTATAAATATCTGATGATTTGGTGTTTTATCATTCTTTTGATTGTGACTTTGTTGGATTATATGGGTTAGGGTTAGGGTTAGGGTTAGGGTTAGGGTTGGGTTAGGGTTAGGGTTAGGGTTAGGGTTAGGGTTGGGTTGGGTTGGGGTGGGTTGGGTTAGGGTTAGGGTTAGGGTTAGGGTTAGGGTATAGGCACTTTGACGAGATGCGTGTGCGGGAATGCGGGACTCCGCCTATTAATCCACGTGACTGTCAATCGTTTCTTTCTATAAATATCTGATGATTTGGTGTTTTTATCATTCTTTTGATTGTGACTTTGTTGGATTATATGGGTTTTTCACTTGTTAAAGGTAACTGCATTTTTTAATATCATTATTTAATTGCTCATTATCCTGCATTCTAATGTTAAGTAGCAATAGATATGAAATTTTATAAACATAGTAGTTATTCCTGGTAGTAATTTATAGACTATTAAATTGATCTATAGTTTACAATCAAATTTCAATTGTAGCAAGATATTCATCAAATGTAGTGAATGATTGATATTAATGAAACTTTTTGATGTACTTAATTAAGATAATTACGTTAAAAACTTTGGCTCATTAAACTTAAGGTTTAACATTGTTTTACTCTGTGTTGAACCCGTGTATACACTGGGATCAACTAGGGTATACCCTGAGTTTACCCTGGGTATACCCCGGGTATACCCTGGGTTTACCCCGGGTATACCCTGGGTTTACCCCGGGTATACCCTTGGTGTACCCAGGGTATACCCTGGGTTAAACCTGGGTATATCCTGGGTTTAACCCGGGTATACCCTGAGTTTATCCCGGGTTTAACCCGGGTATACCCTGGGTTTACCCCGGGTATACCCTGGGTTAAACCCGGGTATACCCTGGGTTAAACCCGGGTATACCCTGGGTTAAACCCGGGATTATATGGGTTAGGGTTAGGGTTAGGGTTAGGGTTAGGGTTAGGGTTGGGTTAGGGTTAGGGTTAGGGTTAGGGTTAGGGTTGGGTTGGGTTGGGGTGGGTTGGGTTAGGGTTAGGGTTAGGGTTAGGGTTAGGGTATAGGCACTTTGACGAGATGCGTGTGCGGGAATGCGGGACTCCGCCTATTAATCCACGTGACTGTCAATCGTTTCTTTCTATAAATATCTGATGATTTGGTGTTTTTATCATTCTTTTGATTGTGACTTTGTTGGATTATATGGGTTTTTCACTTGTTAAAGGTAACTGCATTTTTTAATATCATTATTTAATTGCTCATTATCCTGCATTCTAATGTTAAGTAGCAATAGATATGAAATTTTATAAACATAGTAGTTATTCCTGGTAGTAATTGATAGACTATTAAATTGATCTATAGTTTACAATCAAATTTCAATTGTAGCAAGATATTCATCAAATGTAGTGAATGATTGATATTAATGAAACTTTTTGATGTACTTAATTAAGATAATTACGTTAAAAACTTTGGCTCATTAAACTTAAGGTTTAACATTGTTTTACTCTGTGTTGAACCCGTGTATACACTGGGATCAACTAGGGTATACCCTGAGTTTACCCTGGGTATACCCCGGGTATACCCTGGGTTTACCCCGGGTATACCCTGGGTTTACCCCGGGTATACCCTTGGTGTACCCAGGGTATACCCTGGGTTAAACCTGGGTATATCCTGGGTTTAACCCGGGTATACCCTGAGTTTATCCCGGGTTTAACCCGGGTATACCCTGGGTTTACCCCGGGTATACCCTGGGTTAAACCCGGGTATACCCTGGGTTAAACCCGGGTATACCCTGGGTTAAACCCGGGTATACCCTGGGTTAAACCTGGGTATACTCTAGGTTAAACCCGCGTTTAATCTGTGTTAAACCCGGGCATACTCTTGGTTAAACCCAGCGTATACCCTGGGTTTTACCCGGGTGTACCCTGGATTAAACCATGGTAAAGGCCGAGTTATATTTAGGTTTACCCCGGAATATACCCTAGACTATACTCGGGTTTAACCCAAGGTTGATCTTTGAGAATAGAGTTTAATATATATTTTTGTTAAACATTTAATTAATTGAGATATAATGCCGGGTAATTATTTCTTATCATCATCTAAGTTGAAAATTAGATATTATAAAAAAAAAAAAAAGCTTTTCTCATTACGAGTGTCTAAACACGTCATATTTTTTAAAAATTTTAGATGGATATGGAAGATACGAAACAAACTTTTTCTGAAACGGTGTTGGAGAATTTCAACCTAGCCAAGGCGTACAATTCTGTATCTGAAACACCACAACTCTTTTTAAGAAGGGATGATCGGATTTTTGGAAGATGCCTGACAGTCGATGAAGTAGAAAGAGAAGTATGGTTGAGATATTCCTTTGACATTGATGGATGCGTTGTGGAGTTTAAATCTTTGGCCGCAATAAGAATGCCCGTGAGACATATCACACTGTTTCCAAATGATAATGCAAGTCTACGGAACGTTAGAGGCTTTTTGAAAAAGCACGTCAGATTAACAGAATACAGTAAAAGCGAACTTATGACCTTCTCAAACAGCTTAGGGTTCCAGCTATTTTATGAAAGAGGGTGGGAATGTTGGATAGCTTTAATTCCTATGCACCAGATGCATTCAGTTGCATTATCCATTCAGCAAGTGAGACAACAAGCCATCGCCACATTTCTTCAGCTGAGAGAGAATTTTAAAAATACACTAATGGCTCTTGCTTTGCGTGGAGAGGCTAGAAGAACTCTCGAAAAGAATGACATAAATGACGTTCGAAAAATGTTCATTTTACCTGACGATTGTTATGCAATACTCGATGCTTTGCAAGCATCTTTAAACTAACTGACCCAAACTGGACTTTTGAGACCAATCATATTTTGCTTCCGCTTTGGTGAAAAAATGACCTGTGGATTATCATTGTCAGATTTTAATACCCAATTTACATTGCGTACAACTATCCATGTTGCTGCAAACATACTGTCAGACTCTGAAGAAGTTGATCTTCTTTGGTCTACTGCGGGATTGCAACAAATCATCGGCCACAGAGGAACACTTTGTACATGCTTATCATTCAAAGACTGTGCCAACTATCAGAGCAATCTAGATGGAAGACCAATGGATATCAAAACTTGTTTGCGGACGATTTGTCGTTTTCCACACGAGGTGCAGTTTGTTCAACTTTACGCTGACATTCCACATCGTCAACCCAATTGTCGATATCATCCAGTGTCGGGTTGCATTGTTGGAGATATGTGTTTCCCACGATCGACAGCAGAGGCATTCCTACGCGACGCTGATCATTATATATCTACATTGCAAAGCAACTGGACATTACTAAGGAGAAGTACATGTAGGATTGAATTTGTTGTTTCGCAGGATTCAGTTGCTGACCATATAAATGCTATGGATTTTATTAATTTAACCAATCTAGAAGTACTTTTAGAAACTGTACCTCTGTTGGTGCCTTTTCCTTTGCATATTCTAACCTGCATTCGACATTTGGGTTTATGGATTTGCAAGGAACTTAAAGAATTATTGAACGAGTATAAAAAAACAGGAAATGTGCGTGCCACCTGGCAATCCTATCAGTTGGAACTAGCCTCCGAAAAACTTTTGTGGGGAAAGCCACTTTGTGGAAGGAGTACATCTTACTCTGTCAATCTAGGACCAGGAGCTCTTGGTCCCAGTAGAAGTTCAACTGACCACTATGGATTTCTATCTTTAGAAGTGTACTCAACCTGTATGCAAAACGAATATAGCATTCCCCCACAAGAAATATGGACAACATCTGAGGTCATATCTAAGATGATAAAACGGTCAGTGGGATTGCACGATCACTTGGATGGCAGCTATGGAGTCATTGGTCGACATTTGGTTGTTGCCTTACTACATGACCTGCACGAAACTGGCAAGGCTGCCAGTTACGTTCTTTTTGAAGATTTCCTACGAGAGATAAAATCTTGCAAGACAACATTTAAGACAGTCGGTGCTGTAACAATTAGATCGCTGGTCAAACTGTTAACAACAAACAGAAGAACAAATTCCCAAATGGTTTTCCCCAGCTTGTACCTGCTCTTGGATAAAAGTAATATATCAGTGGCAGAAGTCATAAAAGCTGGTATTCTTGAACTTGACCTTAAACATTTTCCAGCTGTTACAACATATGACAGGCATGGGAATATGACACTGACTTGGTCATTTAATGATAAATTCTGGACGGTTGTATATGACAAACGTTCTACAGATATCACAGAAAACACACTTGTCACAATATCAGATTTAGTAAGAGGTGAATTGGAAAAACGGGGGCTAATATACCCAAGTAAGATTAAGAAAACCCCAAAGATTCTTCCTTGGTTAACAATGTGCCTTCGAAGGCTCCAGAAAGAAAATATGGATATGGAACAATTAGTAATAACAATGACGTATATCAGCTGTATTGCACTTTTGATGCAGGGCCAATATGTCGAATATGACAGGTTAGCTTTACTGACGATCGACCTACCGGTAGATAAAAACAAACTGATCGCCTTGGAGATTTTGTCAAAGTTGCAATTGGCCAGCTTTAGATTTCGCAATTTGCAGTTAAATCGCTTGCACTTCACCATCCCACATAAACTTGAAATGGTGACAGGAGCAGAAAAGAAAAGTACGAAGAAGGGAGAAACAAAGCAATCAGAAGAGGTTACTACCAATGACAATAAAATCGAAGAACTCCCCCCAAAATACGTCGATCATGACAATGCTGACGATGACCCTATTCTATTTGATAAAGACATCGGACATCGAAGAACTTCCACTTGCTTCCCGATTTCTACATCCTTGAAAGCTCCCTGGTCAGCCCAAGAGTTGGAATTCCTGCATGCTCAAAGGTTGGCAGAAGTTGCCATTCGTGAAAAATACGAACGCTTTAAATTACAGTGTTTAAGATCAAATATTCCTTTCCGTACATTTCGGGCTTTTGAAACAAAACTACAAAGACTTTCAAATAAGTAAATATATGCTGCAAGAAGCATAATTTAATTGCATTTACATTTAACAGTTATGTGAGTTATAAGTCATGTTTGATTATAAGCAGGATATTGTTGATTTCGGAATTTCTACATCGGCAATCACTAAAGCAAATAAATTTTGTCTAAGTTTATTTTTGTCTGAGTATTTAATTTGGAAGTAAATGTGAAAAAAGTAATCTTTGACTTTTATTTCTTTATCAAACATTTATCAGGGAGTTTGTGAAATTTAGAACATTTTTTTTAACTTCTTAAATAGTTTCCGTCGAGTCTATTTTTTGATAATGTATTGTGTAGAGAATGGAAGTACTTAAGAATAAAAAATTCTTTAGATGGCTAAAAGTTTCTTGTGAATCAACCTAATGAACTAAGAACTTCAATTAAATACTGAGAAAGGGTTTTTTTTCTTCAAGGTCATGATTTCACAAAGTCTCCATTTATGTTGAATAAGAAAATTGAAAATGTTTTTAATTTTTTTTTATCATAGTGTATAATTTTATTAATGGTTTAAGTTCGCAGACAGATCTTTGTCCGCAAACATAGCGTACTAAATAAATCACGCACAAAAAAGTATGAATGAACTATTTCACTTCTTTTTGAACTGTTTTATAATTTAAAACGGCAAGATAATCTTTTACCATAACTTGCAATTACAGGACAAAGTAAACTCTAATATTTGGCAGTTGCAAATGCTTACTCGAACGTTGAGCTTATGGATTGATGATACACAAGCCGTGTTAACTAGTCTTTCCCATCACTCAGAGCGCCTGCTAACGTTAACACAGAAAGCACAGTCATTGTTTCCTTGTCACTCCTTCAGTGCAGACGGTGATTTTCTTAGGAGAGGTAAGCAATTCATTAATTGAAAGTAATCAGTATACCTAATGATAAAGAATGTTTAGAATGCAAAATTAATTTCTTGTTTGTCTAAAGGAAGTTCAAATAAAAAAATAATAATATTAAATCATTCTACAATTTTAGAATATGTACAGACTTCCATAGATAAGATTAAAATGACTCAATCAAACACAATTGGTTTTGTTCTTATAAAACAAAATATTTTGTCACATACGTTTATTTTAATTATTTTACGATGTTCCTGTGCATTACAGATTCCTCACTTGTCTTGAATTAAATAGCAGTATGGAGAATGACTGGCTATCCGAAGGTAATTTTTATAACATAGATATTGAAACATTGTTTAATATAGCAAGCATATTACAACTTTACATGCATGTTTTTGAATCATATTTGATAGATGAAAACGATCCAAAGTATGAAGCCTTAAGAGAATTTGTCCTTGAGACTCTCGGGAAGTTCAGTCGTAAAATAAGAGAAGTTGGTATTAAGCTTGAAAACCTTGAAAAAAAATTGGACTCAGGAACAGAATGTGCCAAGTTCGAAGCTGATTTGGACCAGATTCATAAGAAAATTGATAAAGAGGTGAAGCCTGAATTTGAAAACGCACTTTCCTTCCAAATTAGTCAAGTGAACTCGAGAATAGACGAGTTAGAAATGGCTCTAGTAAATCCTAAAAAGAGAAAAATGATAGACAATGAAGAATTTGAAGAAGAGGAAACAGAAGCTAAGATCGCGACATCTGTGGAAGAATTAAATGAAAACATAAGAAAAGAAGTCGCGGAAGTGTTCAAGAGCATCGAAAGGAGCTACCGCAAAGAACAGGAAAAAGTTTCGAAGTTACAGCTAGCGTACATTCATTACTGGCTGGGATTGCAGGAAACCATTTCTCCAAGTAAGTATAATATACTCCATGTATAGCAACGGGGAAACGTTTATAAATAAATTAAAATAAAAGAATGAATGCCAGTTTCATTTATTCGTAATGCTTATGCTTTGAGATAGAATGAGAACTCAAAAAGTGTTGTTTTGTTACAATAGCAAAAATGGTAGACATCCAAAATTTGATAAAAGATGGTGTGGAGGATCGCATATGGAGCGAGGGATGGAAGCCAGACGTTCGCGGGGATTTCACCAACTATTTACAGGACAAAGTAAAGAAAATAGTCAAGAAGAAAAGAGCAATCAACGAAAGAACAAAGCTCCAGCAAGAGCTAGACAACTTGGTTGGGAATGATTTGCAATAAAAGTTTGCTTATGGTTTGTGTAAAAAGAAAAGCATCTGTTCACTAAGTATTGCTTATCATTTATGTTATCCTTTATGTAAACCTTTTGTTAGTGCAAGGAAATTTGCTAAAGTAATGAAAGGTAAAAGAAGCAGGAAGCTATATATTATATTAACATTATGTTGATGTAAGGAAAGTAACTTCATAAAATATATGTTGATGTCATTTTTGATAAGAGTAAAAAATGAGTATGTTTTAACAACAAATATGAAAACTAATAAACGAATGATCTTTAAAATAATTTGTTGGTTAGTTTTTCAACAGTCCGCCCAGCGCAACATCAGTAATACATAGTGGATAAAACTTTATCCCTTTAAAAATCCAAGTTTGGGAAAGTTTAATGTATATTTAATTTCAACAGCCTCTGTACAACATTATCCCCGAATATCAAGGTCTGGGATTAGATTTTAGATGATAAACCCGGGATGACCCTAAACATCAGGGTTAGCTCGGGGTTAGGGTTAGGGTTAGGGGTTAGGGTTAGGGTAAGGGTTAGGGTTAGGGTAAAGGCATATTTACGAAATCATTTGCTGTATCAACTCGTCAATGTCACCGAATTGTCACGTGGTCTTTGAAGGGCGGAGTTAAAGGTGGATTGATATATATATAGTGATTGTAGTTTAGGTTAAATTTCTTTAGCAGCCATTTGACCTTACATTTAAACCTGAAACCATAAACTTGATGTTGAACCCTGCATGGGGGTTAAGTTTTGAACTTATACTTCAGTAGAAGCTCTTTTAAGACGAAAATAAAAATCATTTAATGTTCCGGTTTGCATTAAAATTTACAGAAATCAATTAGGCCTACATATTGCAAATCAATTTCAACAAGAGTCCCCCCTCTAACTAATGATAATCATTAACAATCATTTCATGAATATTAACAACACTTATAAGCCTTCAAGTATAGCAACTCTCAATTTTACCAAAAAAATTGGACGGGTACTTTTTCCCCCCGAAACTGTCCCTTGCTACCAAAAGGTTCTTCGATTTCAACTGATTGTCTATGATTAAGATTACTGTAATATAAGCAATATATTCCAAAACATTTAGAAGGTTTCCTTGTTGATTGACCATACAGATAATTTAACGAGAAACAGAAAGTCATGGGCTAATTCATTGGGGTGGAACTTTTAAACAAAAGCATTTATCATTTAACTAATGCTGTCTATTTCTTTGTATTGATGTAATAAAAGATAGATTAGGCTGCAAATATTAAAACAAAGAGACTTAGTAGGTTTCCTATGTGATTAAATTGTACTGACATTTCAACGCGAAGCCGAAAACCATGGGTTCCCTCATGGAGGTTTAAATTCAAGTTAAAAGCACATTTCTTTGAAATCTTACTGGTTATTTCTTTGTATTGATGTTGAAAAGATACAGAAAAAGGTGCCAGGATAGATTCCAAAAGATTTAGGAGTTTCCCTTGGTGATTAACCATACTGATAATTTAATGAGAAACAGATAATCATGGGTTCTGTCATTGGGGTGGAATTTTTTAACAAAAGCATTTATCACTTAACTAATGCTGTTTTATTTCTTTGTATTGATGTTATAAAAGATAAGTTAGGCTGCAAATATTTACACAAAAAGACTAAGTAGGTGTCCTGTGTGATTAACTGTACTGACATATCAACGCGAAGCCAAAAACCATGGGTTCCTTCATGGAGGTTTAAATTCAAGTTCAAAGCACTTTTCTTTTAAATTTTACTGGTTATTTCCTTGTATTGATGTAATAAAAGTTAAAAAAGGGTGCCAGGATAAATTCAAAAAGATTTAGGAGTTTTTCTTAGAGACTCACTATACTAATTTTCTCTGTATGAACTGAAAATTATGAGCTCTTTTTTGGGCTGCAATTTCTGAATAAAATGATTTCTCACACTTAATTAATGCTGATTTTCCCTTGAATTCATTTAATAACAGGTAATTTAGGGTGCACATATTAATCAAAGCAGGTTTAGGGTTAGGGTTAGGGTTAGGGTTGGGTTGGCGTTAGGTTTAGGGTTAGGGTTGGGTTGGGGTTAAGGTTAGGCTTAGGTTAAGGGTTAGGGTTAGGTTTAGGGTAAGTGTTTCGGTTAAATTGAAGTAGGGTAAAGGCATATTTACGAAATCATTTGCTGTATCAACTCGTCAATGTCACCGAATTGTCACGTGGTCTTTGAAGGGCGGAGTTAAAGGTGGATTGATATATATATAGTGATTGTAGTTTAGGTTAAATTTCTTTAGCAGCCATTTGACCTTACATTTAAACCTGAAACCATAAACTTGATGTTGAACCCTGCATGGGGGTTAAGTTTTGAACTTATACTTCAGTAGAAGCTCTTTTAAGACGAAAATAAAAATCATTTAATGTTCCGGTTTGCATTAAAATTTACAGAAATCAATTAGGGTTAGGGTTAGGGTTAGGGTTAGGGTTAGGGTTATGTTGGGGTTAGGGTTAGGTTTAGGTTAAGGGTTAGGGTTAGGGTTAGGGTTAGGGTTAGGGTATAGGCACTTTGACGAGATGCGTGTGCGGGAATGCGGGACTCCGCCTATTAATCCACGTGACTGTCATTCATTTCTTTCTATAAATATCTGATGATTTGGTGTTTTATCATTCTTTTGATTGTGACTTTGTTGGATTATATGGGTTTTTCACTTGTTAAAGGTAGCTGCATTTTTTAATATCATTATTTAATTGCTCATTATCCTGCATTCTAATGTTAAGTAGCAATAGATATGAAATTTTATAAACATAGTAGTTATTCCTTGTAGTAATTGATAGACTATTGAATTGATCTATAGTTTGCAATTAAATTTCAATTGTAGCAAGATATTCATCAAATATAGTGAATGATTGATATTAATGAAACTTTTTGATATACTTAATTAAGATAATTACGTTAAAAACTTTGGCTCATTAAACTTAAGGTCTAACATTGTTTTACTCTGTGTTGAACCCGTGTATACACTGGGATCAACTGAGTTTACCCTGGGTATACCCCGGGTATACCCTGGGTTTGTCCCGGGTATACCCTTGGTGTACCCAGGGTATACCCTGGGTTAAACCCGGGTATATCCGGGGTTTAACCCGGGTATACCCTGAGTTTATCCCGGGTTTAACCCGGGTATACCCTGGGTTTACCCCGGGTATACCCTGGGTTAAACCCGGGTATACCCTGGGTTAAACCCGGGTATACCCTGGGTTAAACCCGAGTATACCCTGGGTTAAACCTGGGTATACTCTGGGTTAAACCCGCGTTTAATCTGTGTTAAACTCGGGCATACTCTTGGTTAAACCCAGCGTATACCCTGGGTTTTACCCGGGTGTACCTGGATTAAACCATGGTAAAGGCCGAGTTATATTTAGGTTTACCCCGGAATATACCCTAGACTATACTCGGGTTTAACCCAAGGTTGATCTTTGAGAATAGAGTTTAATATATATTTTTGTTAAAAAATTAATTAATTGAGATATAATGCCGGGTAATTATTTCTTATCATCATCTAAGTTGAAAATTAGATATTATTAAAAAAAAAGCTTTTCTCATTACGAGTGTCTAAACATGTCATATTTTTTAAAATTTTTAGATGGATATGGAAGACACGGAACAAACTTTTTCTGAAACGGTGTTGGAGAATTTCAACCTAGCCAAGGCGTACAATTCTGTATCTGAAACACCACAACTCTTTTTAAGAAGGGATGATCGGATTTTTGGAAGATGTCTGACAGTCGATGAAGTAGAAAGAGAAGTATGGTTGAGATATTCCTTTGACATTGATGGATGCGTTGTGGAGTTTAAATCTTTGGCCGCAATAAGAATGCCCGTGAGACATATCACACTGTTTCCAAATGATAATGCAAGTCTACGGAACGTTAGAGGCTTTTTGAAAAAGCACGTCAGATTAACAGAATACAGTAAAAGCGAACTTATGACCTTCTCAAACAGCTTAGGGTTCCAGCTATTTTATGAAAGAGGGTGGGAATGTTGGATAGCTTTAATTCCTATGCACCAGATGCATTCAGTTGCATTATCCATTCAGCAAGTGAGACAACAAGCCCTCGCCACATTTCTTCAGCTGAGAGAGAATTTTAAAAATACACTAATGGCTCTTGCTTTGCGTGGAGAGGCTAGAAGAACTCTCGAAAAGAATGACATTAATGACGTTCGAAAAATGTTCATTTTACCTGACGATTGTTATGCAATACTCGATGCTTTGCAAGCATCTTTAAACCAACTGACCCAAACTGGACTTTTGAGACCAATCATATTTTGCTTCCGCTTTGGTGAAAAAATGACCTGTGGATTATCATTGTCAGATTTTAATACCCAATTTACATTGCGTACAACTATCCATGTTGCTGCAAACATACTGTCAGACTCTGAAGAAGTTGATCTTCTTTGGTCTACTGCGGGATTGCAACAAATCATCGGCCACAGAGGAACACTTTGTACATGCTTATCATTCAAAGACTGTGCCAACTATCAGAGCAATCTAGATGGAAGACCAATGGATATCAAAACTTGTTTGCGGACGATTTGTCGTTTTCCACACGAGGTGCAGTTTGTTCAACTTTACGCTGACATTCCACATCGTCAACCCAATTGTCGATATCATCCAGTGTCGGGTTGCATTGTTGGAGGTATGTGTTTCCCACGATCGACAGCAGAGGCATTCCTACGCGACGCTGATCATTATATATCTACATTGCAAAGCAACTGGACATTACTAAGGAGAAGTACATGTAGGATTGAATTTGTTGTTTCGCAGGATTCAGTTGCTGACCATATAAATGCTATGGATTTTATTAATTTAACCAATCTAGAAGTACTTTTAGAAACTGTACCTCTGTTGGTGCCTTTTCCTTTGCATATTCTAACATGCATTCGACATTTGGGTTTATGGATTTGCAAGGAACTTAAAGAATTATTGAACGAGTATAAAAAAACAGGAAATGTGCGTGCCACCTGGCAATCCTATCAGTTGGAACTAGCCTCCGAAAAACTTTTGTGGGGAAAGCCACTTTGTGGAAGGAGTACATCTTACTCTATCAATCTAGGACCAGGAGCTCTTGGTCCCAGTAGAAGTTCAACTGACCACTATGGATTTCTATCTTTAGAAGTGTACTCAACCTGTATGCAAAACGAATATAGCATTCCCCCACAAGAAATATGGACAACATCTGAGGTCATATCTAAGATGATAAAACGGTCAGTGGGATTGCACGATCACTTGGATGGCAGCTATGGAGTCATTGGTCGACATTTGGTTGTTGCCTTACTACATGACCTGCACGAAACTGGCAAGGCTGCCAGTTACGTTCTTTTTGAAGATTTCCTACGAGAGATAAAATCTTGCAAGACAACATTTAAGACAGTCGGTGCTGTAACAATTAGATCGCTGGTCAAACTGTTAACAACAAACAGAAGAACAAATTCCCAAATGGTTTTCCCCAGCTTGTACCTGCTCTTGGATAAAAGTAATATATCAGTGGCAGAAGGCATAAAAGCTGGTATTCTTGAACTTGACCTTAAACATTTTCCTGCTGTTACAACATATGACAGGCATGGAAATATGACACTGACTTGGTCATTTAATGATAAATTCTTGACGGTTGTATATGACAAACGTTCTACAGATATCACAGAAAACACACTTGTCACAATATCAGATTTAGTAAGAGGTGAATTGGAAAAACGGGGGCTAATATACCCAAGTAAGATTAAGAAAACCCCAAAGATTCTTCCTTGGTTAACAATGTGCCTTCGAAGGCTCCAGAAAGAAAATATGGATATGGAACAATTAGTAATAACAATGACGTATATCAGCTGTATTGCACTTTTGATGCAGGGCCAATATGTCGAATATGACAGGTTAGCTTTACTGACGATCGACCTACCGGTAGATAAAAACAAACTCATCGCCTTGGAGATTTTGTCAAAGTTGCAATTGGCCAGCTTTAGATTTCGCAATTTGCAGTTAAATCGCTTGCACTTCACTATCCCACATAAACTTGAAATGTTGACAGGAGCAGAAAAGAAAAGTACGAAGAAGGGAGAAACAAAGCAATCAGAAGAGGTTACTACCAATGACAATAAAGTCGAAGAACTCCCCCCAAAATACGTCGATCATGACAATGCTGACGATGACCCTATTCTATTTGATAAAGACATCGGACATCGAAGAACTTCCACTTGCTTCCCGATTTCTACATCCTTGAAAGCTCCCTGGTCAGCCCAAGAGTTGGAATTCCTGCATGCTCAAAGGTTGGCAGAAGTTACCATTCGTGAAAAATACGAACGCTTTAAATTACAGTGTTTAAGATCAAATATTCCTTTCCGTACATTTCGGGCTTTTGAAACAAAACTACAAAGACTTTCAAATAAGTAAATATATGCTGCAAGAAGCATAATTTAATTGCATTTACATTTAACAGTTATGTGAGTTATAAGTCATGTTTGATTATAAGCAGGATATTGTTGATTTCGGAATTTCTACATCGGCAATCACTAAAGCAAATAAATTTTGTCCAAGTTTATTTTTGTCTGAGTATTTAATTTGGAAGTAAATGTGAAAAAAGTAATCTTTGACTTTTATTTCTTTATCAAACATTTATCAGGGAGTTTGTGAAATGTAGAACATTTTTTTTAACTTCTTAAATAGTTTCCGTCAAGTCTATTTTTTGATAATGTATTGTGTAGAGAATGGAAGTACTTAAGAATAAAAAATTGTTTAGATGGCTAAAAGTTTCTTGTGAATCAACCTAATGAACTAAGAACTTCAATTAAATACTGAGAAAGGGTTTTTTTTTCTTCAAGGTCATGATTTCACAAAGTCTCCATTTATGTTGAATAAGAAAATTGAAAATGTTTTGAATTTTTTTTTTATCATAGTGTATAATTTATTAATGGTTTAAGTTCGCAGACAGATCTTTGTCCGCAAACATGGCGTACTAAATAAATCACGCACAAAAAAGTATAAATGAACTATTTCACTTCTTTTTGAACTGTTTTATAATTTAAAACGGCAAGATAATCTTTTACCATAACTTGCAATTACAGGACAAAGTATACACTAATATTTGGCAGTTGCAAATGCTTACTCGAACGTTGAGCTTATGGATTGATGATACACAAGCCGTGTTAACTAGTCTTTCCCATCACTCAGAGCGCCTGCTAACGTTAACACAGAAAGCACAGTCATTGTTTCCTTGTCACTCCTTCAGTGCAGACGGTGATTTTCTTAGGAGAGGTAAGCAATTCATTAATTGAAAGTAATCAGTATACCTAATGATAAAGAATGTTTAGAATGCAAAATTAATTTCTTGTTTGTCTAAAGGAAGTTCAAATAAAAAAATAATAATATTAAATCATTCTACAATTTTAGAATATGTACAGACTTCCATAGATAAGATTAAAATGACTCAATCAAACACAATTGGTTTTGTTCTTATAAAACAAAATATTTTGTCACATACGTTTATTTTAATTATTTTACGATGTTCCTGTGCATTACAGATTCCTCACTTGTCTTGAATTAAATAGCAGTATGGAGAATGACTGGCTATCCGAAGGTAATTTTTATAACATAGATATTGAAACATTGTTTAATATAGCAAGCATATTACAACTTTACATGCATGTTTTTGAATCATATTTGATAGATGAAAACGATCCAAAGTATGAAGCCTTAAGAAAATTTGTCCTTGAGACTCTCGGGAAGTTCAGTCGTAAAATAAGAGAAGTTGGTATTAAGCTTGAAAACCTTGAAAAAAAATTGGACTCGGGAACAGAATGTGCCAAGTTCGAAGCTGATTTGGACCAGATTCATAAGAAAATTGATAAAGAGGTGAAGCCTGAATTTGAAAACGCACTTTCCTTCCAAATTAGTCAAGTGAACTCGAGAATAGACGAGTTAGAAATGGCTCTAGTAAATCCTAAAAAGAGAAAAATGATAGACAATGAAGAATTTGAAGAAGAGGAAACAGAAGCTAAGATCGCGACATCTGTGGAAGAATTAAATGAAAACATAAGAAAAGAAGTCGCGGAAGTGTTCAAGAGCATCGAAAGGAGCTACCGCAAAGAACAGGAAAAAGTTTCGAAGTTACAGCTAGCGTACATTCATTACTGGCTGGGATTGCAGGAAACCATTTCTCCAAGTAAGTATAATATACTCCATGTATAGCAACGGGGAAACGTTTATACTTAAATTAAGATAAAAGAATGAATGCCAGTTTCATTTATTCGTAATGCTTATGCTTTGAGATAGAATGAGAACTCAAAAAGTGTTGTTTTGTTACAATAGCAAAAATGGTAGACATCCAAAATTTGATAAAAGATGGTGTGGAGGATCGCATATGGAGCGAGGGATGGAAGCCAGACGTTCGCGGGGATTTCACCAACTATTTACAGGACAAAGTAAAGAAAATAGTCAAGAAGAAAAGAGCAATCAACGAAAGAACAAAGCTCCAGCAAGAGCTAGACAACTTGGTTGGGAATGATTTGCAATAAAAGTTTGCTTATGGTTTGTGTAAAAAGAAAAGCATCTGTTCACTAAGTATTGCTTATCATTTATGTTATCCTTTATGTAAACCTTTTGTTAGTGCAAGGAAATTTGCTAAAGTAATGAAAGGTAAAAGAAGCAGGAAGCTATATATTATATTAACATTATGTTGATGTAAGGAAAGTAACTTCATAAAATATATGTTGATGTCATTTTTGATAAGAGTAAACAATGAGTATGTTTTAACAACAAATATGAAAACTAATAAACGAATGATCTTTAAAATAATTTGTTGGTTAGTTTTTCAACAGTCCGCCCAGCGCAACATCAGTTATACATAGTGGATAAAACTTTATCCCTTTAAAAATCCAAGTTTGGGAAAGTTTAATGTATACTTAATTTCAACAGCCTCTGTACAACATTATCCCCGAATATCAAGGTCTGGGATTAGATTTTAGATGATAAACCCGGGATGACCCTAAAGGGTTAGGGTTAGGGTTAGGGTTAGGGGTTAGGGTTAGGGTAAGGGTTAGGGTTAGGGTAAAGGCATATTTACGAAATCATTTGCTGTATCAACTCGTCAATGTCACCGAATTGTCACGTGGTCTTTGAAGGGCGGAGTTAAAGGTGGATTGATATATATATAGTGATTGTAGTTTAGGTTAAATTTCTTTAGCAGCCATTTGACCTTACATTTAAACCTGAAACCATAAACTTGATGTTGAACCCTGCATGGGGGTTAAGTTTTGAACTTATACTTCAGTAGAAGCTCTTTTAAGACGAAAATAAAAATCATTTAATGTTCCGGTTTGCATTAAAATTTACAGAAATCAATTAGGCCTACATATTGCAAATCAATTTCAACAAGAGTCCCCCCTCTAACTAATGATAATCATTAACAATCATTTCATGAATATTAACAACACTTATAAGCCTTCAAGTATAGCAACTCTCAATTTTACCAAAAAAATTGGACGGGTACTTTTTCCCCCCGAAACTGTCCCTTGCTACCAAAAGGTTCTTCGATTTCAACTGATTGTCTATGATTAAGATTACTGTAATATAAGCAATATATTCCAAAACATTTAGAAGGTTTCCTTGTTGATTGACCATACAGATAATTTAACGAGAAACAGAAAGTCATGGGCTAATTCATTGGGGTGGAACTTTTAAACAAAAGCATTTATCATTTAACTAATGCTGTCTATTTCTTTGTATTGATGTAATAAAAGATAGATTAGGCTGCAAATATTAAAACAAAGAGACTTAGTAGGTTTCCTATGTGATTAAATTGTACTGACATTTCAACGCGAAGCCGAAAACCATGGGTTCCCTCATGGAGGTTTAAATTCAAGTTAAAAGCACATTTCTTTGAAATCTTACTGGTTATTTCTTTGTATTGATGTTGAAAAGATACAGAAAAAGGTGCCAGGATAGATTCCAAAAGATTTAGGAGTTTCCCTTGGTGATTAACCATACTGATAATTTAATGAGAAACAGATAATCATGGGTTCTGTCATTGGGGTGGAATTTTTTAACAAAAGCATTTATCACTTAACTAATGCTGTTTTATTTCTTTGTATTGATGTTATAAAAGATAAGTTAGGCTGCAAATATTTACACAAAAAGACTAAGTAGGTGTCCTGTGTGATTAACTGTACTGACATTTCAACGCGAAGCCAAAAACCATGGGTTCCTTCATGGAGGTTTAAATTCAAGTTCAAAGCACTTTTCTTTTAAATTTTACTGGTTATTTCCTTGTATTGATGTAATAAAAGTTAAAAAAGGGTGCCAGGATAAATTCAAAAAGATTTAGGAGTTTTTCTTAGAGACTCACTATACTAATTTTCTCTGTATGAACTGAAAATTATGAGCTCTTTTTTGGGCTGCAATTTCTGAATAAAATGATTTCTCACACTTAATTAATGCTGATTTTCCCTTGAATTCATTTAATAACAGGTAATTTAGGGTGCACATATTAATCAAAGCAGGTTTAGGGTTAGGGTTAGGGTTAGGGTTGGGTTGGCGTTAGGTTTAGGGTTAGGGTTGGGTTGGGGTTAGGGTTAGGCTTAGGTTAAGGGTTAGGGTTAGGTTTAGGGTAAGTGTTTCGGTTAAATTGAAGTAGGGTAAAGGCATATTTACGAAATCATTTGCTGTATCAACTCGTCAATGTCACCGAATTGTCACGTGGTCTTTGAAGGGCGGAGTTAAAGGTGGATTGATATATATATAGTGATTGTAGTTTAGGTTAAATTTCTTTAGCAGCCATTTGACCTTACATTTAAACCTGAAACCATAAACTTGATGTTGAACCCTGCATGGGGGTTAAGTTTTGAACTTATACTTCAGTAGAAGCTCTTTTAAGACGAAAATAAAAATCATTTAATGTTCCGGTTTGCATTAAAATTTACAGAAATCAATTAGGGTTAGGGTTAGGGTTAGGGTTAGGGTTAGGGTTATGTTGGGGTTAGGGTTAGGTTTAGGTTAAGGGTTAGGGTTAGGGTTAGGGTTAGGGTTAGGGTATAGGCACTTTGACGAGATGCGTGTGCGGGAATGCGGGACTCCGCCTATTAATCCACGTGACTGTCATTCATTTCTTTCTATAAATATCTGATGATTTGGTGTTTTATCATTCTTTTGATTGTGACTTTGTTGGATTATATGGGTTTTTCACTTGTTAAAGGTAGCTGCATTTTTTAATATCATTATTTAATTGCTCATTATCCTGCATTCTAATGTTAAGTAGCAATAGATATGAAATTTTATAAACATAGTAGTTATTCCTTGTAGTAATTGATAGACTATTGAATTGATCTATAGTTTGCAATTAAATTTCAATTGTAGCAAGATATTCATCAAATATAGTGAATGATTGATATTAATGAAACTTTTTGATATACTTAATTAAGATAATTACGTTAAAAACTTTGGCTCATTAAACTTAAGGTCTAACATTGTTTTACTCTGTGTTGAACCCGTGTATACACTGGGATCAACTGAGTTTACCCTGGGTATACCCCGGGTATACCCTGGGTTTGTCCCGGGTATACCCTTGGTGTACCCAGGGTATACCCTGGGTTAAACCCGGGTATATCCGGGGTTTAACCCGGGTATACCCTGAGTTTATCCCGGGTTTAACCCGGGTATACCCTGGGTTTACCCCGGGTATACCCTGGGTTAAACCCGGGTATACCCTGGGTTAAACCCGGGTATACCCTGGGTTAAACCCGAGTATACCCTGGGTTAAACCTGGGTATACTCTGGGTTAAACCCGCGTTTAATCTGTGTTAAACTCGGGCATACTCTTGGTTAAACCCAGCGTATACCCTGGGTTTTACCCGGGTGTACCTGGATTAAACCATGGTAAAGGCCGAGTTATATTTAGGTTTACCCCGGAATATACCCTAGACTATACTCGGGTTTAACCCAAGGTTGATCTTTGAGAATAGAGTTTAATATATATTTTTGTTAAAAAATTAATTAATTGAGATATAATGCCGGGTAATTATTTCTTATCATCATCTAAGTTGAAAATTAGATATTATTAAAAAAAAAGCTTTTCTCATTACGAGTGTCTAAACATGTCATATTTTTAAAAATTTTTAGATGGATATGGAAGACACGGAACAAACTTTTTCTGAAACGGTGTTGGAGAATTTCAACCTAGCCAAGGCGTACAATTCTGTATCTGAAACACCACAACTCTTTTTAAGAAGGGATGATCGGATTTTTGGAAGATGTCTGACAGTCGATGAAGTAGAAAGAGAAGTATGGTTGAGATATTCCTTTGACATTGATGGATGCGTTGTGGAGTTTAAATCTTTGGCCGCAATAAGAATGCCCGTGAGACATATCACACTGTTTCCAAATGATAATGCAAGTCTACGGAACGTTAGAGGCTTTTTGAAAAAGCACGTCAGATTAACAGAATACAGTAAAAGCGAACTTATGACCTTCTCAAACAGCTTAGGGTTCCAGCTATTTTATGAAAGAGGGTGGGAATGTTGGATAGCTTTAATTCCTATGCACCAGATGCATTCAGTTGCATTATCCATTCAGCAAGTGAGACAACAAGCCCTCGCCACATTTCTTCAGCTGAGAGAGAATTTTAAAAATACACTAATGGCTCTTGCTTTGCGTGGAGAGGCTAGAAGAACTCTCGAAAAGAATGACATTAATGACGTTCGAAAAATGTTCATTTTACCTGACGATTGTTATGCAATACTCGATGCTTTGCAAGCATCTTTAAACCAACTGACCCAAACTGGACTTTTGAGACCAATCATATTTTGCTTCCGCTTTGGTGAAAAAATGACCTGTGGATTATCATTGTCAGATTTTAATACCCAATTTACATTGCGTACAACTATCCATGTTGCTGCAAACATACTGTCAGACTCTGAAGAAGTTGATCTTCTTTGGTCTACTGCGGGATTGCAACAAATCATCGGCCACAGAGGAACACTTTGTACATGCTTATCATTCAAAGACTGTGCCAACTATCAGAGCAATCTAGATGGAAGACCAATGGATATCAAAACTTGTTTGCGGACGATTTGTCGTTTTCCACACGAGGTGCAGTTTGTTCAACTTTACGCTGACATTCCACATCGTCAACCCAATTGTCGATATCATCCAGTGTCGGGTTGCATTGTTGGAGGTATGTGTTTCCCACGATCGACAGCAGAGGCATTCCTACGCGACGCTGATCATTATATATCTACATTGCAAAGCAACTGGACATTACTAAGGAGAAGTACATGTAGGATTGAATTTGTTGTTTCGCAGGATTCAGTTGCTGACCATATAAATGCTATGGATTTTATTAATTTAACCAATCTAGAAGTACTTTTAGAAACTGTACCTCTGTTGGTGCCTTTTCCTTTGCATATTCTAACATGCATTCGACATTTGGGTTTATGGATTTGCAAGGAACTTAAAGAATTATTGAACGAGTATAAAAAAACAGGAAATGTGCGTGCCACCTGGCAATCCTATCAGTTGGAACTAGCCTCCGAAAAACTTTTGTGGGGAAAGCCACTTTGTGGAAGGAGTACATCTTACTCTATCAATCTAGGACCAGGAGCTCTTGGTCCCAGTAGAAGTTCAACTGACCACTATGGATTTCTATCTTTAGAAGTGTACTCAACCTGTATGCAAAACGAATATAGCATTCCCCCACAAGAAATATGGACAACATCTGAGGTCATATCTAAGATGATAAAACGGTCAGTGGGATTGCACGATCACTTGGATGGCAGCTATGGAGTCATTGGTCGACATTTGGTTGTTGCCTTACTACATGACCTGCACGAAACTGGCAAGGCTGCCAGTTACGTTCTTTTTGAAGATTTCCTACGAGAGATAAAATCTTGCAAGACAACATTTAAGACAGTCGGTGCTGTAACAATTAGATCGCTGGTCAAACTGTTAACAACAAACAGAAGAACAAATTCCCAAATGGTTTTCCCCAGCTTGTACCTGCTCTTGGATAAAAGTAATATATCAGTGGCAGAAGTCATAAAAGCTGGTATTCTTGAACTTGACCTTAAACATTTTCCTGCTGTTACAACATATGACAGGCATGGAAATATGACACTGACTTGGTCATTTAATGATAAATTCTTGACGGTTGTATATGACAAACGTTCTACAGATATCACAGAAAACACACTTGTCACAATATCAGATTTAGTAAGAGGTGAATTGGAAAAACGGGGGCTAATATACCCAAGTAAGATTAAGAAAACCCCAAAGATTCTTCCTTGGTTAACAATGTGCCTTCGAAGGCTCCAGAAAGAAAATATGGATATGGAACAATTAGTAATAACAATGACGTATATCAGCTGTATTGCACTTTTGATGCAGGGCCAATATGTCGAATATGACAGGTTAGCTTTACTGACGATCGACCTACCGGTAGATAAAAACAAACTCATCGCCTTGGAGATTTTGTCAAAGTTGCAATTGGCCAGCTTTAGATTTCGCAATTTGCAGTTAAATCGCTTGCACTTCACTATCCCACATAAACTTGAAATGTTGACAGGAGCAGAAAAGAAAAGTACGAAGAAGGGAGAAACAAAGCAATCAGAAGAGGTTACTACCAATGACAATAAAGTCGAAGAACTCCCCCCAAAATACGTCGATCATGACAATGCTGACGATGACCCTATTCTATTTGATAAAGACATCGGACATCGAAGAACTTCCACTTGCTTCCCGATTTCTACATCCTTGAAAGCTCCCTGGTCAGCCCAAGAGTTGGAATTCCTGCATGCTCAAAGGTTGGCAGAAGTTACCATTCGTGAAAAATACGAACGCTTTAAATTACAGTGTTTAAGATCAAATATTCCTTTCCGTACATTTCGGGCTTTTGAAACAAAACTACAAAGACTTTCAAATAAGTAAATATATGCTGCAAGAAGCATAATTTAATTGCATTTACATTTAACAGTTATGTGAGTTATAAGTCATGTTTGATTATAAGCAGGATATTGTTGATTTCGGAATTTCTACATCGGCAATCACTAAAGCAAATAAATTTTGTCCAAGTTTATTTTTGTCTGAGTATTTAATTTGGAAGTAAATGTGAAAAAAGTAATCTTTGACTTTTATTTCTTTATCAAACATTTATCAGGGAGTTTGTGAAATGTAGAACATTTTTTTTAACTTCTTAAATAGTTTCCGTCAAGTCTATTTTTTGATAATGTATTGTGTAGAGAATGGAAGTACTTAAGAATAAAAAATTGTTTAGATGGCTAAAAGTTTCTTGTGAATCAACCTAATGAACTAAGAACTTCAATTAAATACTGAGAAAGGGTTTTTTTTTCTTCAAGGTCATGATTTCACAAAGTCTCCATTTATGTTGAATAAGAAAATTGAAAATGTTTTGAATTTTTTTTTTATCATAGTGTATAATTTATTAATGGTTTAAGTTCGCAGACAGATCTTTGTCCGCAAACATGGCGTACTAAATAAATCACGCACAAAAAAGTATAAATGAACTATTTCACTTCTTTTTGAACTGTTTTATAATTTAAAACGGCAAGATAATCTTTTACCATAACTTGCAATTACAGGACAAAGTATACACTAATATTTGGCAGTTGCAAATGCTTACTCGAACGTTGAGCTTATGGATTGATGATACACAAGCCGTGTTAACTAGTCTTTCCCATCACTCAGAGCGCCTGCTAACGTTAACACAGAAAGCACAGTCATTGTTTCCTTGTCACTCCTTCAGTGCAGACGGTGATTTTCTTAGGAGAGGTAAGCAATTCATTAATTGAAAGTAATCAGTATACCTAATGATAAAGAATGTTTAGAATGCAAAATTAATTTCTTGTTTGTCTAAAGGAAGTTCAAATAAAAAAATAATAATATTAAATCATTCTACAATTTTAGAATATGTACAGACTTCCATAGATAAGATTAAAATGACTCAATCAAACACAATTGGTTTTGTTCTTATAAAACAAAATATTTTGTCACATACGTTTATTTTAATTATTTTACGATGTTCCTGTGCATTACAGATTCCTCACTTGTCTTGAATTAAATAGCAGTATGGAGAATGACTGGCTATCCGAAGGTAATTTTTATAACATAGATATTGAAACATTGTTTAATATAGCAAGCATATTACAACTTTACATGCATGTTTTTGAATCATATTTGATAGATGAAAACGATCCAAAGTATGAAGCCTTAAGAAAATTTGTCCTTGAGACTCTCGGGAAGTTCAGTCGTAAAATAAGAGAAGTTGGTATTAAGCTTGAAAACCTTGAAAAAAAATTGGACTCGGGAACAGAATGTGCCAAGTTCGAAGCTGATTTGGACCAGATTCATAAGAAAATTGATAAAGAGGTGAAGCCTGAATTTGAAAACGCACTTTCCTTCCAAATTAGTCAAGTGAACTCGAGAATAGACGAGTTAGAAATGGCTCTAGTAAATCCTAAAAAGAGAAAAATGATAGACAATGAAGAATTTGAAGAAGAGGAAACAGAAGCTAAGATCGCGACATCTGTGGAAGAATTAAATGAAAACATAAGAAAAGAAGTCGCGGAAGTGTTCAAGAGCATCGAAAGGAGCTACCGCAAAGAACAGGAAAAAGTTTCGAAGTTACAGCTAGCGTACATTCATTACTGGCTGGGATTGCAGGAAACCATTTCTCCAAGTAAGTATAATATACTCCATGTATAGCAACGGGGAAACGTTTATACTTAAATTAAGATAAAAGAATGAATGCCAGTTTCATTTATTCGTAATGCTTATGCTTTGAGATAGAATGAGAACTCAAAAAGTGTTGTTTTGTTACAATAGCAAAAATGGTAGACATCCAAAATTTGATAAAAGATGGTGTGGAGGATCGCATATGGAGCGAGGGATGGAAGCCAGACGTTCGCGGGGATTTCACCAACTATTTACAGGACAAAGTAAAGAAAATAGTCAAGAAGAAAAGAGCAATCAACGAAAGAACAAAGCTCCAGCAAGAGCTAAACAACTTGGTTGGGAATGATTTGCAATAAAAGTTTGCTTATGGTTTGTGTAAAAAGAAAAGCATCTGTTCACTAAGTATTGCTTATCATTTATGTTATCCTTTATGTAAACCTTTTGTTAGTGCAAGGAAATTTGCTAAAGTAATGAAAGGTAAAAGAAGCAGGAAGCTATATATTATATTAACATTATGTTGATGTAAGGAAAGTAACTTCATAAAATATATGTTGATGTCATTTTTGATAAGAGTAAACAATGAGTATGTTTTAACAACAAATATGAAAACTAATAAACGAATGATCTTTAAAATAATTTGTTGGTTAGTTTTTCAACAGTCCGCCCAGCGCAACATCAGTTATACATAGTGGATAAAACTTTATCCCTTTAAAAATCCAAGTTTGGGAAAGTTTAATGTATACTTAATTTCAACAGCCTCTGTACAACATTATCCCCGAATATCAAGGTCTGGGATTAGATTTTAGATGATAAACCCGGGATGACCCTAAAGGGTTAGGGTTAGGGTTAGGGTTAGGGGTTAGGGTTAGGGTAAGGGTTAGGGTTAGGGTAAAGGCATATTTACGAAATCATTTGCTGTATCAACTCGTCAATGTCACCGAATTGTCACGTGGTCTTTGAAGGGCGGAGTTAAAGGTGGATTGATATATATATAGTGATTGTAGTTTAGGTTAAATTTCTTTAGCAGCCATTTGACCTTACATTTAAACCTGAAACCATAAACTTGATGTTGAACCCTGCATGGGGGTTAAGTTTTGAACTTATACTTCAGTAGAAGCTCTTTTAAGACGAAAATAAAAATCATTTAATGTTCCGGTTTGCATTAAAATTTACAGAAATCAATTAGGCCTACATATTGCAAATCAATTTCAACAAGAGTCCCCCCTCTAACTAATGATAATCATTAACAATCATTTCATGAATATTAACAACACTTATAAGCCTTCAAGTATAGCAACTCTCAATTTTACCAAAAAAATTGGACGGGTACTTTTTCCCCCCGAAACTGTCCCTTGCTACCAAAAGGTTCTTCGATTTCAACTGATTGTCTATGATTAAGATTACTGTAATATAAGCAATATATTCCAAAACATTTAGAAGGTTTCCTTGTTGATTGACCATACAGATAATTTAACGAGAAACAGAAAGTCATGGGCTAATTCATTGGGGTGGAACTTTTAAACAAAAGCATTTATCATTTAACTAATGCTGTCTATTTCTTTGTATTGATGTAATAAAAGATAGATTAGGCTGCAAATATTAAAACAAAGAGACTTAGTAGGTTTCCTATGTGATTAAATTGTACTGACATTTCAACGCGAAGCCGAAAACCATGGGTTCCCTCATGGAGGTTTAAATTCAAGTTAAAAGCACATTTCTTTGAAATCTTACTGGTTATTTCTTTGTATTGATGTTGAAAAGATACAGAAAAAGGTGCCAGGATAGATTCCAAAAGATTTAGGAGTTTCCCTTGGTGATTAACCATACTGATAATTTAATGAGAAACAGATAATCATGGGTTCTGTCATTGGGGTGGAATTTTTTAACAAAAGCATTTATCACTTAACTAATGCTGTTTTATTTCTTTGTATTGATGTTATAAAAGATAAGTTAGGCTGCAAATATTTACACAAAAAGACTAAGTAGGTGTCCTGTGTGATTAACTGTACTGACATATCAACGCGAAGCCAAAAACCATGGGTTCCTTCATGGAGGTTTAAATTCAAGTTCAAAGCACTTTTCTTTTAAATTTTACTGGTTATTTCCTTGTATTGATGTAATAAAAGTTAAAAAAGGGTGCCAGGATAAATTCAAAAAGATTTAGGAGTTTTTCTTAGAGACTCACTATACTAATTTTCTCTGTATGAACTGAAAATTATGAGCTCTTTTTTGGGCTGCAATTTCTGAATAAAATGATTTCTCACACTTAATTAATGCTGATTTTCCCTTGAATTCATTTAATAACAGGTAATTTAGGGTGCACATATTAATCAAAGCAGGTTTAGGGTTAGGGTTAGGGTTAGGGTTGGGTTGGCGTTAGGTTTAGGGTTAGGGTTGGGTTGGGGTTAAGGTTAGGCTTAGGTTAAGGGTTAGGGTTAGGTTTAGGGTAAGTGTTTCGGTTAAATTGAAGTAGGGTAAAGGCATATTTACGAAATCATTTGCTGTATCAACTCGTCAATGTCACCGAATTGTCACGTGGTCTTTGAAGGGCGGAGTTAAAGGTGGATTGATATATATATAGTGATTGTAGTTTAGGTTAAATTTCTTTAGCAGCCATTTGACCTTACATTTAAACCTGAAACCATAAACTTGATGTTGAACCCTGCATGGGGGTTAAGTTTTGAACTTATACTTCAGTAGAAGCTCTTTTAAGACGAAAATAAAAATCATTTAATGTTCCGGTTTGCATTAAAATTTACAGAAATCAATTAGGGTTAGGGTTAGGGTTAGGGTTAGGGTTAGGGTTATGTTGGGGTTAGGGTTAGGTTTAGGTTAAGGGTTAGGGTTAGGGTTAGGGTTAGGGTTAGGGTATAGGCACTTTGACGAGATGCGTGTGCGGGAATGCGGGACTCCGCCTATTAATCCACGTGACTGTCATTCATTTCTTTCTATAAATATCTGATGATTTGGTGTTTTATCATTCTTTTGATTGTGACTTTGTTGGATTATATGGGTTTTTCACTTGTTAAAGGTAGCTGCATTTTTTAATATCATTATTTAATTGCTCATTATCCTGCATTCTAATGTTAAGTAGCAATAGATATGAAATTTTATAAACATAGTAGTTATTCCTTGTAGTAATTGATAGACTATTGAATTGATCTATAGTTTGCAATTAAATTTCAATTGTAGCAAGATATTCATCAAATATAGTGAATGATTGATATTAATGAAACTTTTTGATATACTTAATTAAGATAATTACGTTAAAAACTTTGGCTCATTAAACTTAAGGTCTAACATTGTTTTACTCTGTGTTGAACCCGTGTATACACTGGGATCAACTGAGTTTACCCTGGGTATACCCCGGGTATACCCTGGGTTTGTCCCGGGTATACCCTTGGTGTACCCAGGGTATACCCTGGGTTAAACCCGGGTATATCCGGGGTTTAACCCGGGTATACCCTGAGTTTATCCCGGGTTTAACCCGGGTATACCCTGGGTTTACCCCGGGTATACCCTGGGTTAAACCCGGGTATACCCTGGGTTAAACCCGGGTATACCCTGGGTTAAACCCGAGTATACCCTGGGTTAAACCTGGGTATACTCTGGGTTAAACCCGCGTTTAATCTGTGTTAAACTCGGGCATACTCTTGGTTAAACCCAGCGTATACCCTGGGTTTTACCCGGGTGTACCTGGATTAAACCATGGTAAAGGCCGAGTTATATTTAGGTTTACCCCGGAATATACCCTAGACTATACTCGGGTTTAACCCAAGGTTGATCTTTGAGAATAGAGTTTAATATATATTTTTGTTAAAAAATTAATTAATTGAGATATAATGCCGGGTAATTATTTCTTATCATCATCTAAGTTGAAAATTAGATATTATTAAAAAAAAAGCTTTTCTCATTACGAGTGTCTAAACATGTCATATTTTTTAAAATTTTTAGATGGATATGGAAGACACGGAACAAACTTTTTCTGAAACGGTGTTGGAGAATTTCAACCTAGCCAAGGCGTACAATTCTGTATCTGAAACACCACAACTCTTTTTAAGAAGGGATGATCGGATTTTTGGAAGATGTCTGACAGTCGATGAAGTAGAAAGAGAAGTATGGTTGAGATATTCCTTTGACATTGATGGATGCGTTGTGGAGTTTAAATCTTTGGCCGCAATAAGAATGCCCGTGAGACATATCACACTGTTTCCAAATGATAATGCAAGTCTACGGAACGTTAGAGGCTTTTTGAAAAAGCACGTCAGATTAACAGAATACAGTAAAAGCGAACTTATGACCTTCTCAAACAGCTTAGGGTTCCAGCTATTTTATGAAAGAGGGTGGGAATGTTGGATAGCTTTAATTCCTATGCACCAGATGCATTCAGTTGCATTATCCATTCAGCAAGTGAGACAACAAGCCCTCGCCACATTTCTTCAGCTGAGAGAGAATTTTAAAAATACACTAATGGCTCTTGCTTTGCGTGGAGAGGCTAGAAGAACTCTCGAAAAGAATGACATTAATGACGTTCGAAAAATGTTCATTTTACCTGACGATTGTTATGCAATACTCGATGCTTTGCAAGCATCTTTAAACCAACTGACCCAAACTGGACTTTTGAGACCAATCATATTTTGCTTCCGCTTTGGTGAAAAAATGACCTGTGGATTATCATTGTCAGATTTTAATACCCAATTTACATTGCGTACAACTATCCATGTTGCTGCAAACATACTGTCAGACTCTGAAGAAGTTGATCTTCTTTGGTCTACTGCGGGATTGCAACAAATCATCGGCCACAGAGGAACACTTTGTACATGCTTATCATTCAAAGACTGTGCCAACTATCAGAGCAATCTAGATGGAAGACCAATGGATATCAAAACTTGTTTGCGGACGATTTGTCGTTTTCCACACGAGGTGCAGTTTGTTCAACTTTACGCTGACATTCCACATCGTCAACCCAATTGTCGATATCATCCAGTGTCGGGTTGCATTGTTGGAGGTATGTGTTTCCCACGATCGAGGGTTAGGGTTAGGGTTAGGGTTAGGGTTAGGGTTAGGGTTAGGGTTAGGGTTGGGTTAGGGTTAGGGTTAGGGTTAGGGTTAGGGTTAGGGTTAGGGTTAGGGTTGGGTTAGGGTTGGGTTAGGGTTAGGGTTAGGGTTGGGTTAGGGTTAGGGTTAGGGTTAGGGTTAGGGTTAGGGTTGGGTTAGGGTTAGGGTTAGGGTTAGGGTTGGGTTAGGGTTAGGGTTACGGTTAGGGTTAGGGTTAGGGTTAGGGTTAGGGTTAGGGTTAGGGTTAGGGTTAGGGTTAGGGTTAGGGTTAGGGTTAGGGTTAGGGTTAGGGTTAGGGTTAGGGTTTGGGTTAGGGTTAGGGTTAGGGTTAGGGTTAGGGTTAGGGTTAGGGTTAGGGTTAGGGTTAGGGTTAGGGTTAGGGTTAGGGTTAGGGTTAGGGTTAGGGTTAGGGTTAGGGTTAGGGTTAAGGGTTAGGGTTAGGGTTAGGGTTAGGGTTAGGGTTAGGGTTAGGGTTAGGGGAGTGGGTCAAAAAGCACACTTTTTGTAACTTAAAAGCACACTTTTTGTAACTTAAGCCAAAAAAGTGTGCTTTGTAACTTAAAGAAGTGTGCTTTTGTAACTTAAGAGTGTGCTTTGTAACTTATAAAGTGTTAATCGTAACATAAAGTTTCAGGGTTTGCCGACTTTGTCTGTTTTCATTTTTGACCGTTAGCGTATCCTTAAATAACATCGAAAACGGTCTCTAACCCTCTGGGTCCCGTCGCAATATCTTCGATAGTCTCTGAGATAGCTAACCCCGGTAGCGACACTTTTGTAACTTAAGGACCATCATGGATCAGATATCCAGAGTCGGGGGGTGAAATTGTTGAACGCTTATAAATCGTTAAAATAAACATTATATCGTTAACTAATGAGGTTTATCGCATTGTCTGGACATCGAAATACTTGAATTTACATAAACGTATTCATGTTGCTGTCTATTTTTGGAGATTTTCTGACCCGAACTAGTCACTTGATGTATTTTATTATTTGATAGGGTGAATTTTTTTAACGAGTCGAAATCGACAAAAACTCGATTAAATTGTTACTCGATTAGTATTGTCGCATTGCCCTGTCATGGAAATACTTGAATTAATGTCAAGATAGTCCTTTTTCTCTATTTTTTTGGAGATGTTTGAACCTGATTGTTATGTATTATCAATGCAGCTCTGACTATGCGGGGCCACTAGGCTATCTGCCCACTTTGCACCAGCTTTCTGTTCCATTATGCCTAGGGAGGGAATTGAACCCTCGTACATAGTCATAGAACTGCATACTACCTACAAACAAACAAGATTTATCTCTGTCTCTCTCTTTCTCTCTCTCAATTAGATTACATAATCACCAATACAGCTGATATGGTGTATTCGAGCACATTTCCTGTTATCAACCAGGAAAAGGAGTGGGTTCAATTCCCACTGTCAACAAAAAATGGTGATACATGCACAATCTTATAAGTATCTTTTGTCAAGCACAACACTTCTTCTTATAGCTATTTGTGACATTTTCTCTAAGAAGCACTTTGAATGTTTTAGAAGCAATTTGTCCTATCATTATGTATACAGTTCTGACTATGTGGGGCCACTAGGCTATCTGCCCGCTTTGCACCAGCTTGTTCCATTATGCCTAGGGAGGGAATCGAACCCTCGTACATAGTCATAGAACTGAACTACTTACAAAGATCTCTCTCTCTCTCTATCTCTCTCTTAATTAGATTACATAATCACCAATAAAGCTGATATGGTGTATTCGAGCACATTTCCTGTTACCCCCCAAGAAAAGGAGTGGGTTCAATTCCCACTATCAACAGAAAATAGGTGATACATGTACAATCTAATGGTTAACTTTTATCAAACAAAACACTTGTTCTTATAACTATCTGTGTCATTTTCTCTAAGTAGCACTTTGAATGTTTTAGAAGCAATTAATTCTATCGTTATGTATACAGCTCTGACTATGCGGGGCCACTAGGCTATCTGCCCGCTTTGCACCAGCTTGTTCCATTATGCCTAGGGAGGGAATTGAACCCTCGTACATAGTCATTGAACTGTACCATTTACAAACAAAGATCTCTCTCTCTCTTTCTCTCTCTCTGAATTAGATTTCGTAATCATCAATAAAGCTGATATGATGTATTTGAGCACATTTTATGTCATCAACCAGGAAAAAGAGTGGATTTAATTCCTACTAGCAATAGAAAAAAAGAATACATGTACAATCTACTGGTTAACTTTTATCAAGCACAACACTTCTTCTATTTGTGACATTTTCTCTAAGAAGCACTTTAAATGTTTTTGAATCAATTTATTCTATTATGATTATAATTACAGCTCTGACTATGCGGGGCCACTAGGCTATCTGCCCGCTTTGCACCAGCTTTCTGTTCCATAATGCCTAGGGAGGGAATCGAACCCTCGTGCATAGTCATGGAACTGTACTACTTAAAAACAAAAAATAAACGGTTTAAAGGTTATTTAGCTGATAATCCTTCAGCATATGGAGAAGACCATCTCAGTAGTGTACATGAAGGGGTGGATACTGAACTTATAGCTAAATACATTAAATTTCATCCTGTTTCTACAGGATTAAAAGATAAAAATACCAAAGCAAAGTGATTAAGAATATAGATTTTTAAATGATAAATTCATAACAATGGCTTTCCTACAGGGGGTGTAAGTTCAAAATAATATGATTATCCTCTAAACTAATGGTCATTACTTCTTTGTATCAATGTAACTTAGGATAAATTAGGATATAAATACTGATCTATTAAGATTAAGGGGGTTTACTTAGCGGTTAACGATACTGATTTTTCAATGATAAAATGAAAATTATGGGTTTTCTGATGGGGGTTTGATTTTGAAATAAAGGGATTTTTCCTAAAGGTAAAGGTGTTTATTACTTTGTATTGATGTGATATAGGTTAAATTAGGGAACAAATATTGATCCCAAAAGATTTAGGGAGTTTCTTAAGTGATTAACTATACCGATTTTCAACAAGAAATTGAAAATTATGGATTGTTTTAGGGGGGTATAATTTCTTAATGAAAGAATTTTTCCTGAAACTAATGCTGATTATTTCTTTGTATTTATGTAGTCAAGAAGAAATGAGGGTGTAAGTCTTAATCCCAAACGTTTTTGGGGGTCTACTAAGCGTTTAACTATATCCATTTTTGAACGTTAAACTGAAGAATATGGGTTCTTTCCTAGGGATGTAATTTCTTAACTAAATGATTTTTCATTTAACTAATGCTGTTTAATTCTTGGTATTATTGTAATAAAGGATAAATGAGGGTTGAGGTAACAATTCTGAAACATTTATGGGGTCTCTCAAGCGTTTAAGTATTACCGTTTGTTAATGCTAAAATAGAAAAAATTGGTTCTTTCTTGGAGTTGATATTTCATAATGAAATGATTTTGCCTTCAACTATTGCTGTTTATTTCTTTGTATTCATGTAATGAAGAATAAATACGCATGTAGGTATTCATAACAAAAGATTTAGGGAGTTTCCTAAATGATTTACTACACTGATTTTTTAACGATAAAATGAAAATTATGGGTTTTCCCTGAAGGTGTTATTTCTCAATAAAAGGATTTTTTCCTGAAACTAAAGCTGATTATTTCTTTGTATTAATGCACTAAAGGAGAATTGAGGGTGTAAGTCATAATCTCAAAAGTTTTAGGAGGTCTACTAAGCGTTTAACTATATCCATTTTTTAACGTTAAAATGAAGAATATGGGTTCCTTCATGGGGATGTAATTTCTTAATAAAAAGATTTTTCATTTGACTAATGCTGTTTATTTCTTTGTATTCATGTAATTAAGATTATATAAGGGCGTAAGTATTCATACAAAAAGATTTAGGGAGTCTCTTAAGCGTTTAATTATATCAGTTTGTTAACGTTAAAACGAAGAATATGGGCTCCTTCATGGGGGTGTAATTTCTAAATAAAAAGATTTTGCCATAAATTAATGCAATTTATTTCTTTGAATTCATGTAATTAAGGATATATAAGGGTGTTAGCATTCATACCAAAAGATTTAGGGAGTTTCCTTAATGATTTAATATACTGAATTTTAAACGATAAACAGAAAATTATGAGTTTTCTCAGGGGGTGTAATTTCTTTATAAAAGGATTTTGCCTAAAGCTAATGCTGATTATTTCTTTGTATTAATGTATTAAAGGATAAATTAGGGTGTAAGTATTAATTTTTAAACATTTATGGAGTCTCTTAAGCGTTTAAGTATATCCATTTGTTAACGTTAAAATGAATAATATGGGTTCCTTCGTGGGGGTGTTATTTTTTAATAAAATGATTTTGCCTTAAACTATTGCTGTTTATTTCTTTGTATTCATGTAATTAAGGATATAAAAGGGTGTAGGTATTCATACTAAAAGATTAAGGAGTTTCCTAACTGATTTACTACACTGATTTTTTAACGATAAAATGAAAATTTTGAGTTTTCTCAGGGGGTGTTATTTCTCAATAAAAGGATTTTCCCTAAAACTAAAGCTGATTATTTCTTTGCATTAATGCACTAAAGGAGAATTGATGGTGTAAGTCTTAATCCCAAAAGTTTTTGGGGGTCTTCTTAGCGTTTAACTATACCTATTCTTGAACGTTAATATGAAGAATATGGGTTCCTTCCTGAGGATGTCATTTTTTAATTAAGTGATGTTTCATTTAACTGATTTTGTTTATTTCTTTGTATTCATGTAATTAAGGATATATAAGGGTGTTAGCATTCATACCAAAAGATTTAGGGAGTTTCCTTAATGATTTAATATACTGAATTTTTAACAATAAACAGAAAATTATGAGTTTTCTTAGGGGGTGATATTTCTTTATAAAAGGATTTTGCCTAAAGCTAATGCTAATTATTTCTTTGTATTAATGTATTAAAGGATAAATTAGGATGTAAGTATTAATTTTTAAACATTTATGGAGTCCCTTAAGCATTTAAGTATATCCATTTGTTAACGTTAAAATGAATAATATGGGTTCCTTCGTGGGGGTGTTATTTCTTAATAAAATGATTTTGCCTAAAACTATTGCTGTTTATTTCTTTGTATTCATGTAATTAAGGACATATAAGGGTGTAAGTATTCATACTAAAAGATTAAGGAGTTTCCTAACTGATTTACTACACTGATTTTTTAACGATAAAATGAAAATTTTGAGTTTTCTCAGGGGGTGTTATTTCTCAATAAAAGGATTTTCCCTAAAACTAAAGCTGATTATTTCTTTGCATTAATGCACTAAAGGAGAATTGATGGTGTAAGTCTTAATCCCAAAAGTTTTTGGGGGTCTTCTTAGCGTTTAACTATAACTATTTTTGAACGTTAAAATGAAGAATATGGGTTCCTTCCTGAGGATGTCATTTTTTAATTAAGTGATGTTTCATTTAACTGATTTTGTTTATTTCTTCGTATTCATGTAATTAAGGATATATAAGGGTGTTAGCATTCATACCAAAAGATTTAGGGAGTTTCCTTAATGATTTAATATACTGAATTTTTAACGATAAACAGAAAATTATGAGTTTTCTTAGGGGGTGATATTTCTTTATAAAAGGATTTTGCCTAAAGCTAATGCTAATTATTACTTTGTATTAATGTATCAAAGGATAAATTAGGGTGTAAGTATTAATTTTTAAACATTTATGAAGTCTCTTAAGCGTTTAAGTATATCCATTTGTTAACGTTAAAATGAATAATATGGGTTCCTTCATGGGGGTGTTATTTCTTAATAAAATGATTTTGCCTAAAACTATTGCTGTTTATTTCTTTGTATTCATGTAATTAAGGATATATAAGGGTGTAAGTATTCATACCAAAAGATTAAGGAGTTTCCTAACTGATTTACTACACTGATTTTTCAATGATAAAATGAAAAATTTGAGTTTTCTCAGGGGGTGTTATTTCTCAATAAAAGGATTTTTCCTGAAACTAAAGCTGATTATTTCTTTGCATTATTGCACTAAAGGAGAATTGATGGTGTAAGTCTTAATCCCAAAAGTTTTTGGGGGTCTTCTTAGCGTTTAACTATACCTATTTTTGAACGTTAAAATGAAGAATATGGGTTCCTTCCTGAGGATGTCATTTTTTAATAAAGTGATTTTTCATTTAACTGATTTTGTTTATTTCTTTGTATTCATGTAATCAAGGATATATAAGGGTGTAAGTATTCATATCAAAAGATTTAGGGAGTTTCCAAACTAATCAAGTCTACTGATTTTTTTAACGATGAACAGAATATTTTGAGTTTTCTCAGGGGGTGTAATTTTTTTATAAAAGAATTTTATCTGAAACTAATGCTAATGATTTCTTTGTATTAATGTATCAAAGGAGAAATACGGGTGTTATTATTGATCCCAAAAGTTTTAGGGGGCTTCCGCAGCAATTAACTATATCCCTATTTTAACATTAAAATGAAGAATATTGGTTTCTTTCCAGGGATGTAATTTCTTTATAGAAATATTTGTCCTTAAATTAACACCGATTATTTCTTTGTAGGAATGTATTAATGGATAAATAAGGGTGCAAATATTGATCCGAAAAGATTTCGAGGGTTTCCTTAGTGTTTTACTTCACTGATTTGTTCACGTTAAACCGAAATTATTCAGCTCCTTGATGGGGTATAATTTTATAATAAAAGGAGTTTACTTGCACTTATGGAGATTATTTCTGTGTATTAATATCATTAAAGATAAATAAGGGTACAATCATTGATTACAAAAGACTTAACAACATTTTTTGTAAATGTCTCACATGTATACACACTTTTCTGTATATTCGTTCGTCATTGTATGAAGTTTACAACATTATTCTGAATAGTATATTTCATCGATAACACTTAAAAGAAACTATTATAACAGTTTAAGATGTGTAACTACATTTAGTTTAAACGCTTGACACCCAACATGTATTGTACACAATGTACATATAACATTCGTCAATTATATGTTGTAAATAAACAACTACGGGATCAACAGTTGACAAAACAATCAACTACAGTATAAAGAACAATTATTTACACTTATTTTATGCAAACCTACCTTGCATTTGTCTAATTTAATCCCAAAACACATGTATAATCCATGTCACCTTGAAATCATTTTGTCACAAATGTTTTTTTTCAACACCGAGCCCGATCGAATCTCGAACCCGATAATTTCCGGCTAGTGTTTTGGGCCTTTTTCTCTGTTGTAATTGGTGTAGAATAAAACTGAAATAGAACAAGAATATTTGATTTATTTCCAGTAACTCTTATTGCCATAATCACAAGAATTTATGGTCCTTACAAAAAAGTGTTACTTGTAACTTAATCCAATATTTTGGTCCTCTAAACCCCAGAGATTTATTTTAAGGAAATTCATGAAATATTGCATCAAATGGACATTTTCTTCATGATTTATTGTTTATTGTAAAGTTCTTAAGAGATTATAACTACAATATTTCACAGTTAAAGCCTCTGAAAAAATTTGGACCCCCTCGAGTAAGCCCATATTTCTCTACTTTTGGTCAAATAAAGCACATACTGTAGGGGGTCTAAATTTGTAATGCTCCTTGTAAATATTAATTTCTGCCTGATCTATTCTTTAATTACATGTATTCAAGAGAATATAACAAATGAATTTCACAATTAAAGCCCTTTAAAAGTTTAAGGGACCTTGGAGTAGACCCATTTTTTTCAATTTTGGATAAAATAAAGTGCATACTGCGCAGGGTGTAAACTAAAAATAAGTATCATATTGTTGATTTCTACATGATTTATTGTTTATTGTAAAGCCCTTAAGAGATTATAACTGAAAAACTCTACAGTTAAACCCTCTGAAAAAAATTTGACCCACTTGAAAAAGCCATTAAATTTCAATTTGACGATAAATATTGGGCATAGTAAGTCCCTTCGGAAACCCTCTAAATCTTAGGTATCAATATTTCAAGCATTATTTGTCCTAATACACATATATACAAAGGATATAGGACCCTTAGTTAAAAGAATTACCCCTCTGTTATGAATTTATACCCCCTCATTATACCAATAAATTTCAATTTGACATTAAATATAGGGCATACTAAATCCCTTTGGAAACTCTCTAATCTTTGAATACCAATATTTCAACCCTTATTTACCTTAATACACATCAATAAAAAGGAATAAGGACCATTAGTTAAAAGAAATACCCCTCTGTTATGAATTTATACCCACCTAAGAAAACCTATAATTTTTTATTTACCGGAAATAAGATGGTATAATAAATCCTATCTGACCCCCAATAAATCTCAAAGTATGAACAATTCAACCCTAATTTATCCTAATACACATTATAATGAAGGAATAAGAACCACTAGAGCAAAGGACCATCTCTTGATTATGAATTTATACCCCCCTCATTATACCAATAAATTTCAATTTGACGTTAAATATAGGGCATACTAAATCCCTTCGGAAACCCTCTAATCTATGAATACCAATATTTCAACCCTTATTTATCTTAATACACATCAATACAAAGGAATTAAGACCTTTAGTTAAAAGAATTACCCCTCTGTTATAAATTTATACCCAACTAAGAGAACCTATAATTTTCAAATTACCGAAAATAATATAGTACACTTAATTCATTCTGACCCCAAATAAATCTCAAAGTATGAACATTTCAACCCTAATTTATCCTAATACACATTATAACAAAGGAATAAGAACCACTAGAGCGAAGATCTATCGCTTGATTATGAATTTATACCCCCCTGAGTACACTCCTAAATTTTCATTTGACGACAAATATATGGTATACTAAATCCCTCCTGACCCCCACTAAACCTTTAAGTATTAATATTTATACCCTATTTTATCCTAATACACATCAAAACAAAGGAAGAAGCAGCATTAGTTTAAAGAAATACCCATGTATTATGAATTTAAACCCCCCTGAGAATACCCCAAAATTTCCATTTGACGTAAAATATGAAGCCTACTAAATCCCTCCTGACCCCCACTAAACCTGTGAGTATAAATATTTCTAGGCTACTTTATCCTAAAACACATTAAAACAAAGGATTTAGCAGCATTAGTTTAAACAAATACCCCTGTATTATGAATTATTACCCCCCAGAAAATGCCCAAAAATTCCATTTTGACGTTAAATATAATGAATACTAAATCCCTCCTGACCCCCACTAAATCTTTAAGTATTAAAATTTCTGCCCTATTTTCTCCTAGTACACATGAAAACAAAAGATTTAACACCATTAGTATAAAGAAATACCCCTGTACTATGAATTTATACCCCCCAGAGAATGCCCAAAAATTTCCATTGAACGTTAAATATTTGGTATACTAAATCTCTCCTGACCCCCACTAAACCTTTAAGTATTAAAATGTCTACCCTATTTTATCCTAATACACATCAAAACAAAGGATAAAATACCATTAGCTTAAAGAAATACCCATGTATTATGAATTTATACCCCTGTGAGAATACCCAAAAATTTCCATTTGACGTTAAATATATGGTATACTAAATCCCTTCGGAAACCCTCTAAATCTGTAAGTATCAATATCTCAACCCTAATTTATCCTAATACACATCAAAACAAAGGAAAAAATACCATTAGCTCAAAGAAATACCCCTGTATTATGAATTTATACCCTTCTTAGAATACCCAAAAATTTCCATTTGACGTTAAATATAATGAATACTAAATCCCTTCTAACCCCCACTAAATCTTTTAGTATTAAAATGTCTGCCCTATTTTATCCTAGTACACATTAAAACAAAAGATATAACACCAATAGTATAAAGAAATACCCCTGTATTATGACTTTATACCCCCCAGAAAATGCCCAAAAATTTTCATTGAATGTTAAATATTTGGTATACTAAATCCCCCCTGACCCCCACTAAACCTTTAAGTATTGACATTTCTACCCTATTTTATTCTAATACACATCAAAACAAAAGATAAAATACCATTAGCTTAAAGAAATACCCCTGTATTATGAATTTAAACTCCTCTGAGAATACCCAACAATTTCCATTTCACGTTAAATATAATAAATACTAAATCCCTCCTGACCCCCACTAAACCTATAAGTATTAATATATTTACCCTATTTTATCCTAATACACATTATAACAAAGGATTTAGCAGCATTAGTTTAAAGAAAAAGCCCTGCAATATGAATTTATACCCCCCTGAGAATACCCAAAAATTTCAATTTGACGTTAAATATAAAGCATACTTAATCCCTCCTGACCCCCACTAAACCTATGAGTATTAATATTTCTCCCCTTATTTATCCTAATTTACATTCAAACAAAGATGTTAGGACCCATAGATAACAGAAGTACCCTTGTATTATCAATTTATATCCCCCTGAGTATATCCATAATTTTCAATTTGACGTTAAATATATGGTATACTAAATCCCTTCGGAAACCCTCTAAATCTGTAAGTATCAATATTTCTACCCTTAATTATCCTAATGCATACTAAGAGCAAGGAGATATCATGACCAGTTTAAAGAAATACCCTTGTATTATGAATTTATACCTGCCAAAGTAAACCCATAATTTTGAATTTCCCGCTAATTATATGGTGTACTAAATCCCCTGGACCACCTCTTAATCTATAAGCATCAATATTTCTACCCTCATTTATCCTTATATACATTCAAACAAAGATGTTAGGACCCATAGATAACAGAAGTACCCTTGTATTATCAATATATACCCCCCTGAGTATACCCATAATTTTCAATTTGACGTTAAATATATGGTATACTAGATCCCTTCGGAAACCCTCTAAATCTGTAAGTATCAATATTTCTACCCTTAATTATCCTAATGCATACTAAGAGCAAGGAGATATCATGACCAGTTTAAAGAAATACCCTTGTATTATGAATTTATACCTGCCAAAGTAAACCCATAATTTTGAATTTCCCGCTAATTATATGGTGTACTAAATCCCCTGGACCACCTCTTAATCTATAAGCATCAATATTTCTACCCTCATTTATCCTTATATACATTCAAACAAAGATGTTAGGACCCATAGATAACAGAAGTACCCTTGTATTATCAATATATACCCCCCTGAGTATACCCATAATTTTCAATTTGAAGTTAAATATATGGTATACTAAATCCCTTTGGAAACCCTCTAAATCTCTAAGTATCAATATTTCTACCCTTAATTATCCTAATGCATACTAAGAGCAAGGAGATATCATGACAAGTTTAAAGGAATACCCTTGTATTATGAATTTATACCTGCCAAAGTAAACCCATAATTTTGAATTTCCCGCTAATTATATGGTGTACTAAATCCCCTGGACCACCCCTTAATCTATAAGTATCAATATTTCTACCCTCATTTATCCTAATATACATTCAAACAAAGATGTTAGGACCCATAGATAACAAGAGTACCCTTGTATTATCAATTTATACCCCCCTGAGTATACCAAGAAATTTCAATTTGACATTAAATATATGGCATACTAAATCCCTTCGGAAACCCTCTAATCTCTGAATATCAATATTTCAGCCCTTATTCACCCTAATACACATGAAAACAAAGGAATAAGGACCCTTAGTTAAAAGAATTACCCCTTTGCTATGAATTTATACCCACCTAAGTGAACCTATAATTTTCAATTTACTTGAAATAATATGGTATACTAAATCCATTCTGACCCCCACTAAATCTCTAACTATGCACAATTCAACCTTAATTTATCCTAATACACATTAAGATGAAGGAATAAGGACCACTAGATCAAAGTATTTCCTCTTAATTATGAATTTATACCCCCCTCATTATACCAATAAATTTCAATTTGACATTAAATATTGGACATATTAAGACCCTTTGGAAACCCTGTAAATCTCAAAGTATCAATAGTTCAACCCTTATTTATCCTAACACACATCAAAACAAAGTAATAAGAACACTTATTTAAAGGAATTACCCCTCTGTTATGAATTTATACAAATCTGAGTATTCCCATAAATTTCAATTTGAAGTTAAATATTTGGCATACTAAATCCCTTCAGAAATCCTCTAATCTCTAAATATCAATATTTCAGCCCTTATTTACCCTAATACACATGAAATCAAAGGAATTAGGACCCTTAGTTAAAAAAATTACCCCTCTGCTATGAATTTATACCCACCTAAGAGAACCTATAATTTTCAATTTACCGAAAATAATATGGTATACTAAATCCATTATAAACCCCACTTTTTCTATAAGTATGAACAATTCAACCCTAAATTATCCTTATACACATTATAACAAAGGAATAAGAACCACTAGATCAAAGGATTACCTCTTAATTATGAATTTATACCCCCCTAAGTGAACCCATTAATTTCAATTTGACGTTAAATATAGTGCAAACTAAATCCCCTCTGACACCCTCTAAATTGTTAAGTATGAATATTTTAACACTAATTTATCCTGATATACATAAAAGCAAAGAAATAACCACATAAGTTTAAAGTATCACCCCTTTTTTGAGAATTCGGAGCCCCTTAAGTGTTACCATAATGTTAAATAAACGTTAAAGATATGGTAGCGACATCTTTGAAGTTGTCGATCATGATCATTATCCTTACGTTAATTCAAGTATTTCGACATCCTGTCAATGCGATAACCCTTAAAAGTTAACGGTATTGACTTAATTTTAACGATTTTGATCCTCTCAAAAAATTTACCCTATCAGTGATGATGAGGAAAAAAGTGACAAAAACAGGGTCACGGTACTCCGAAGTTATCTATTATTTTGAAAATCTTTACGTTATTTCAAGTTTTTCGACATCCAATCAATGCGATAATCCTAAATAGTTAACGATATAATCTTGATTTGAATGATTTATATCCGTTCAACAATTTTCACTTTCCCCCACTTTTCAAGAGATTAAGTTACGAGGCACAGGACCAAGCCCGTGGTTAGACATGTCGTCGAGATCTGGGCCGCTATGGGAAATCTTGGATATTTTGACGCGGAATATGGTCTCGCGACATGAAATAAAGTGGATTACATAAAAAAGTAACCGATACAATCATATTTTAGATCTATTTTGACGCTTTTTGGATTTCCATTTGGACTTAGAAATTTTGACCGAAAATGCAATTTACAAGAGAGCACAGGGTAAACCGTACAAAATAGGATCCTTCTTTGCATATATCTGAGATATATCCACCGAAACATGATAATTTTTCCCCATGAGTTCAGAATATAGGAATAAATAAAAAAATAACAGCCGAAAAGGGATGTTTTTAGTGGAAAAATAGAGATTTTAGGGGGTCTCAAGGTCATTAACATAAGATAGGTTAAATGTTTGCATATATTTAAGATACATGTGATAAAACATAATGATTAATGCAAAAAAGTCTGCTAACCCTGCATAAATAAAAGAATTAGAGCCAAAAAAGGACAAATTGACCATTGAGTTACCAAAAATGTGCCAGATTGTAAGTTACAATACTCATTAATTAGATGTCCCAGGTGAGCTAAAAGTGACTAAGGTTAATGAGTATTGTCCAAAGTATCATTAGTAACCAATTGTTTTCCAATTACAGCATAAAAAATGCTAACCCCAGCATTGGACCAGTTACTATATAACATGATTAAAAAAATTAAGTTACAAAGCACACTTTTTAGAAGTAGTTCTCTGACGTTATTTCCGGTTATTTCTGTACCAAGTCTAGCTAAAGTATACAACTCATTAAAATCTTGCTAATTATACCTGAAAATAACTATTAGAACCAAAAAATAAGCTAACCACAGGTGGTTGAAAAGTGTGCTTTTGTAACTTAATCCCAAAAATCGGAAATTTTGAAAAATGCGATATTTTCCAAAAAAACGATTTTTGAGCAGGAATAAAAGCATAACAGTGTTCCTTATCTAAATTCCAATCTTTCCACCAAGTTTGAATGCTCTAGGACGATAAATAAGAAAAGTGTTGAGGAAGACTGAATTTTTTGCACCATAGTGAAGATGATCTGGAGATTTGTATACCCCACCAGACCTAAATTTTTTCCTGAATTTTGAGAGCTTTTTTACTTTTAGGGGGTTAGGTGGGGGTTTGAATCCATCTTAAAAAACAGAGAGCTAACCCCAATTGGCCACCCAGAACGTTTCTAACCCCCTGTAAATAAAGGACCAAAATGAAAAGTGTGATTTGTAACTTAAAAAAATTTTGAGTTCCAAATTTTTGGACTTCCAATAGGGGGTTAGAGGACTTTTTCATTTTAGATTGTAGCTTTGACCTATATAAACAATCTAAAACAAACAGGTCCTCTAACCCCGGGGTTTTAAGCCCTAACCCCAGCCTTTGAAAGATTAAGTTACAAAAAGTGTACCGCCGACGCTAATTAGGGTTAGGGTTAGGGTTAGGGTTAGGGTTAGGGTTAGGGTTAGGGTTAGGGTTAGGGTTGGGGTTAGGGTTGGGGTTAGGGTTAGGGTTAGGGTTAGGGTTAGGGTTAGGGTTAGGGTTAGGGTTAGGGTTAGGGTTAGGGTTAGGGTTAGGGTTAGGGTTAGGGTTAGGGTTAGGGTTAGGGTTAGGGTTAGGGTTAGGGTTAGGGTTAGGGTTAGGGTTAGGGTTAGGGTTAGGGTTAGGGTTAGGGTTAGGGTTAGGGTTAGGGTTAGGGTTAGGGTTAGGGTTAGGGTTAGGGTTAGGGTTAGGGTTAGGGTTAGGGTTAGGGTTAGGGTTAGGGTTAGGGTTGGGGGTTAGGGTTAGGGTTAGGGTTAGGGTTAGGGTTAGGGTTAGGGTTAGGGTTAGGGTTAGGGTTAGGGTTAGGGTTAGGGTTAGGGTTAGGGTTTGGGTTAGGGTTAGGGTTAGGGTTAGGGTTAGGGTTAGGGTTAGGGGAGTGGGTCAAAAAGCACACTTTTTGTAACTTAAAAGCACACTTTTTGTAACTTAAGCCAAAAAAGTGTGCTTTGTAACTTAAAAAAGTGTGCTTTTGTAACTTAAGAGTGTGCTTTGTAACTTATAAAGTGTTAATCGTAACATAAAGTTTCGGGGTTTGCCGAATTTGTCTGTTTTCATTTTTGACCGTTAGCGTATCCTTAAATAACATCGAAAACGGTCTCTAACCCTCTGGGTCCAGTCGCAATATCTTCAATAGTCTCTGAGATAGCTAACCCCGGTAGCGACACTTTTGTAACTTAAGGACCATCACGGATCAGATATCCAGAGTCGGGGGGTGAAATTGTTGAACGCTTATAAATCGTTAAAATAAACATAATATCGTTAACTAATGAGGTTTATCGCATTGTCTGGACATTGAAATACTTGAATTTACATAAACGTATTCATGTTGCTGTCTATTTTTGGAGATTTTCTGACCCGAACTAGTCACTTGATGTATTTTATTATTTGATAGGGTGAATTTTTTGAACGAGTCGAAATCGACAAAAACTCGATTAAATTGTTACTCGATTAGTATTGTCGCATTGCCCTGTCATGGAAATACTTGAATTAATGTCAAGATAGTCGTTTTTCTCTATATTTTTGGAGATGTTTGAACCTGATTGTTATGTATTTTCTATGCAGCTCTGACTATGCGGGGCCACTAGGCTATCTGCCCACTTTGCACCAGCTTTCTGTTCCATTATGCCTAGGGAGGGAATTGAACCCTCGTACATAGTCATAGAACTGCATACTACCTACAAACAAACAAAATTTATCTCTGTCTCTCTCTTTCTCTCTCTCAATTAGATTACATAATCACCAATACAGCTGATATGGTGTATTCGAGCACATTTCCTGTTATCAACCAGGAAAAGGAGTGGGTTCAATTCCCACTGTCAACAAAAAATGGTGATACATGCACAATCTTATAAGTATCTTTTGTCAAGCACAACACTTCTTCTTATAGCTATTTGTTATATTTTCTCTAAGAAGCACTTTGAATGTTTTAGAAGCAATTTGTCCTATCATTATGTATACAGTTCTGACTATGTGGGGCCACTAGGCTATCTGCCCGCTTTGCACCAGCTTGTTCCATTATGCCTAGGGAGGGAATCGAACCCTCGTACATAGTCATAGAACTAAACTACTTACAAAGATCTCTCTCTCTCTCTATCTCTCTCTTAATTAGATTACATAATCACCAATAAACTGATATGGTGTATTCGAGCACATTTCCTGTTACCCCCCAGGAAAAGGAGTGGGTTCAATTCCCACTATCAACAGAAAATAGGTGATACATGTACAATCTAATGGTTAACTTTTATCAAACAAAACACTTGTTCTTATAACTATCTGTGTCATTTTCTCTAAGTAGCACTTTGAATGTTTTAGAAGCAATTAATTCTATCGTTATGTATACAGCTCTGACTATGCGGGGCCACTAGGCTATCTGCCCGCTTTGCACCAGCTTGTTCCATTATGCCTAGGGAGGGAATTGAACCCTCGTACATAGTCATTGAACTGTACCATTTACAAACAAAGATCTCTCTCTCTCTTTCTCTCTCTCTGAATTAGATTTTGTAATCATCAATAAAGCTGATATGATGTATTTGAGCACATTTTATGTTATCAACCAGGAAAAAGAGTGGATTTAATTCCTACTAGCAATAGAAAAAAAGAATACATGTACAATCTACTGGTTAACTTTTATCAAGCACAACACTTCTTCTATTTGTGACATTTTCTCTAAGAAGCACTTTAAATGTTTTTGAATCAATTCATTCTATCATGATTATAATTACAGCTCTGACTATGCGGGGCCACTAGGCTATCTGCCCGCTTTGCACCAGCTTTCTGTTCCATAATGCCTAGGGAGGGAATCGAACCCTCGTGCATAGTCATGGAACTGTACTACTTAAAAACAAAAAATAAACGGTTTAAAGGTTATTTAGCTGATAATCCTTCAGCATATGGAGAAGACCATCTCAGTAGTGTACATGAAGGGGTGGATACTGAACTTATAGCTAAATACATTAAATTTCATCCTGTTTCTACAGGATTAAAAGATAAAAATACCAAAGCAAAGTGATTAAGAATATTTTTAAATGATAAATTCATAACAATGGCTTTCCTACAGGGGGTGTAAGTTCAAAATAATATGATTATCCTCTAAACTAATGGTCATTACTTCTTTGTATCAAGGTAACTTAGGATAAATTAGGATATAAATACTGATCTATTAAGATTAAGGGGGTTTACTTAGCGGTTAACGATACTGATTTTTCAATGATAAAATGAAAATTATGGGTTTTCTGATGGGGGTTTGATTTCGAAATAAAGGGATTTTTCCTAAAGGTAAAGGTGTTTATTACTTTGTATTGATGTGATATAGGTTAAATTAGGGAACAAATATTGATCCCAAAAGATTTAGGGAGTTTCTTAAGTGATTAACTATACCGATTTTCAACAAGAAATTGAAAATTATGGATTGTTTTAGGGGGGTATAATTTCTTAATGAAAGAATTTTTCCTGAAACTAATGCTGATTATTTCTTTGTATTTATGTAGTCAAGAAGAAATGAGGGTGTAAGTCTTAATCCCAAACGTTTTTGGGGGTCTACTAAGCGTTTAACTATATCCATTTTTGAACGTTAAACTGAAGAATATGGGTTCTTTCCTAGGGATGTAATTTCTTAATTAAATGATTTTTCATTTAACTAATGCTGTTTAATTCTTGGTATTATTGTAATAAAGGATAAATGAGGGTTGAGGTAACAATTCTGAAACATTTATGGGGTCTCTCAAGCGTTTAAGTATTACCGTTTGTTAATGCTAAAATAGAAAAAATTGGTTCTTTCTTGGAGTTGATATTTCATAATGAAATGATTTTGCCTTCAACTATTGCTGTTTATTTCTTTGTATTCATGTAATGAAGAATAAATACGCATGTAGGTATTCATAACAAAAGATTTAGGGAGTTTCCTAAATGATTTACTACACTGATTTTTTAACGATAAAATGAAAATTATGGGTTTTCCCTGAAGGTGTTATTTCTCAATAAAAGGATTTTTTCCTGAAACTAAAGCTGATTATTTCTTTGTATTAATGCACTAAAGGAGAATTGAGAGTGTAAGTCATAATCTCAAAAGTTTTAGGAGGTCTACTAAGCGTTTAACTATATCCATTTTTTAACGTTAAAATGAAGAATATGGGTTCCTTCATGGGGATGTAATTTCTTAATAAAAAGATTTTTCATTTGACTAATGCTGTTTATTTCTTTGTATTCATGTAATTAAGATTATATAAGGGCGTAAGTATTCATACAAAAAGATTTAGGGAGTCTCTTAAGCGTTTTATTATATCAGTTTGTTAACGTTAAAACGAAGAATATGGGCTCCTTCATGGGGGTGTAATTTCTAAATAAAAAGATTTTGCCATAAATTAATGCAATTTATTTCTTTGTATTCATGTAATTAAGGATATATAAGGGTGTTAGCATTCATACCAAAAGATTTAGGGAGTTTCCTTAATGATTTAATATACTGAATTTTAAACGATAAACAGAAAATTATGAGTTTTCTCAGGGGGTGTAATTTCTTTATAAAAGGATTTTGCCTAAAGCTAATGCTGATTATTTCTTTGTATTAATGTATTAAAGGATAAATTAGGGTGTAAGTATTAATTTTTAAACATTTATGGAGTCTCTTAAGCGTTTAAGTATATCCATTTGTTAACGTTAAAATGAATAATATGGGTTCCTTCGTGGGGGTGTTATTTTTTAATAAAATGATTTTGCCTTAAACTATTGCTGTTTATTTCTTTGTATTCATGTAATTAAGGATATAAAAGGGTGTAGGTATTCATACTAAAAGATTAAGGAGTTTCCTAACTGATTTACTACACTGATTTTTTAACCATAAAATGAAAATTTTGAGTTTTCTCAGGGGGTGTTATTTCTCAATAAAAGGATTTTTTCTAAAACTAAAGCTGATTATTTCTTTGCATTAATGCACTAAAGGAGAATTGGTGGTGTAAGTCTTAATCCCAAAAGTTTTTGGGGGTCTTCTTAGCGTTTAACTATACCTATTTTTGAACGTTAAAATGAAGAATATGGGTTCCTTCCTGAGGATGTCATTTTTTAATTAAGTGATGTTTCATTTAACTGATTTTGTTTATTTCTTTGTATTCATGTAATTAAGGATATATAAGGGTGTTAGCATTCATACCAAAAGATTTAGGGAGTTTCCTTAATGATTTAATATACTGAATTTTTAACGATAAACAGAAAATTATGAGTTTTCTCAGGGGGTGTAATTTCTTTATAAAAGGATTTTGCCTAAAGCTAATGCTAATTATTTCTTTGTATTAATGTATTAAAGGACAAATTGGGGTGTAAGTATTAATTTTTAAACATTTATGGAGTCTCTTAAGCGTTTAAGTATATCCATTTGTTAATGTTAAAATGAATAATATGGGTTCCTTCATGGGGGTGATATTTCTTAAAAAAATGATTTTGCCTAAAACAATTGCTGTTTATTTCTTTGTATTCATGTAATTAAGGATATATAAGGGTGTAAGTATTCATACCAAAAGATTAAGGAGTTTCCTAACTGATTTACTACACTGATTTTTTAACGATAAAATGAAAATTTTGATTTTTCTCAGGGGGTGTTATTTCTCAATAAAAGGATTTTTTCTAAAACTAAAGCTGATTATTTCTTTGTATTAATGCACTAAAGAAGAATTGATGGTGTAAGTCTTAATCCCAAAAGTTTTTGGGGGTCTACTTAGCGTTTAACTGTACCTATTTTTGAACGTTAAAATGAAGAATATGGGTTTCTTCCTGAGGATGTCATTTTTTAATAAAGTGATTTTTCATTTAACTGATTTTGTTTTTTTCTTCGTATTCATGTAATAAAGGATATATAAGGGTGTTAGCATTCATACCAAAAGATTTATGGAGTTTCCTTAATGATTTAATATACTGAATTTTTAACGATAAACAGAAAATTATGAGTTTTCTTAGGGGGTGATATTTCTTTATAAAAGGATTTTGCCTAAAGCTAATGCTAATTATTTCTTTGTATTAATGTATTTAAGGATAAATTAGGGTGTTAGTATTAATTTTTAAACATTTATGAAGTCTCTTAAGCGTTTAAGTATATCCATTTGTTAACGTTAAAATGAATAATATGGGTTCCTTCATGGGGGTGTTATTTCTTAATAAAATGATTTTGCCTAAAACTATTGCTGTTTATTTCTTTGTATTCATGTAATTAAGGATATATAAGGGTGTAAGTATTAATACCAAAAGATTAAGGAGTTTCCTAACTGATTTACTACACTGATTTTTCAACGATAAAATGAAAAATTTGAGTTTTCTCAGGGGGTGTTATTTCTCAATAAAAGGATTTTTCCTGAAACTAAAGCTGATTATTTCTTTGCATTAATGCACTAAAGGAGAATTGATGGTGTAAGTCTTAATCCCAAAAGTTTTTGGGGGTCTACTTAGCGTTTAACTATACCTATTTTTGAACGTTAAAATGAAGAATATGGGTTCCTTCCTGAGGATGTCATTTTTTAATAAAGTGATTTTTCATTTAACTGATTTTGTTTATTTCTTTGTATTCATGTAATCAAGGATATATAAGGGTGTAAGTATTCATATCAAAAGATTTAGGGAGTTTCCAAACTAATTAAGTCTACTGATTTTTTTAACGATAAACAGAATATTTTGAGTTTTCTCAGGGGGTGTAATTTTTTTATAAAAGAATTTTATCTGAAACTAATGCTAATGATTTCTTTGTATTAATGTATCAAAGGAGAAATACGGGTGTTATTATTGATCCCAAAAGTTTTAGGGGGCTTCCGGAGCATTTAACTATATCCCTATTTTAACATTAAAATGAAGAATATTGGTTTCTTTCCAGGGATGTAATTTCTTTATAGAAATATTTGTCCTTAAATTAACACCGATTATTTCTTTGTAGGAATGTATTAATGGATAAATAAGGGTGCAAATATTGATCCGAAAAGATTTCGAGGGTTTCCTTAGTGTTTTACTTTACTGATTTGTTCACGTTAAACCGAAATTATTCAGCTCCTTGATGGGGTATAATTTTATAATAAAAGGAGTTTACTTCCACTTATGGAGATTATTTCTGTGTATTAATATCATTAAAGATAAATAAGGGTACAATCATTGATTACAAAAGACTTAACAACATTTTTTGTAAATGTCTCACATACACACTTTTCTGTATATTCGTTCGTCATTGTATGAAGTTTACAACATTATTCTGAATAGTATATTTCATCGATAACACTTAAAAGAAACTATTATAACAGTTTAAGATGTGTAACTACATTTAGTTTAAACGCTTGACACCCAACATGTATTGTACACAATGTACATATAACATTCGTCAATTATATGTTGTAAATAAACAACTACGGGATCAACAGTTGACAAAACAATCAAGTACAGTATAAAGAACAAATATTTACACTTATTTTATGCAAACCTACCTTGCATTAGTCTAATTTAATCCCAAAACACAAGTATAATCCATGTCACCTTGAAATCATTTTATCACAAATGTTTTTTTTCAACACCGAGCCCGATCGAATCTCGAACCCGATAATTTCCGGCTAGTGTTTTGGGCCTTTTTCTCTGTTGTAATCGGTGTAGAATAACACTGAAATAGAACAAGAATATTTGATTTATTTCCAGTAACTCTTATTGCCATAATCACAAGAATTTATGGTCCCTACAAAAAAAGTGTTACTTGTAACTTAATCCAATATTTTGGTCCTCTAAACCCCAGAGATTTATTTTCAGGAAGTTCATGAAATATTGCATCAAATGGACATTTTCTTCATGATTTATTGTTTATTGTAAAGTTCTTAAGAGATTATAACTAAAATATTCCACAGTTAAAGCCTCTGAAAAAAATTGGACCCCCTCGAGTAAGCCCATATTTCTCTACTTTTGGTCAAATAAAGCACATACTGTATGGGGTCTAAATTTGTAATGCTCCTTGTAAATATTAATTTCTGCCTGATTTATTCTTTAATTACATGTATTCAAGAGAATATAATAAATGAATTTCACAATTAAAGCCCTTTAAAAGTTTAAGGGACCTTGGAGTAGACCCATTTTTTTTCAATTTTGGATAAAATAAAGTGCAGACTGCGCAGGGTGTAAACTAAAAATAAGCATCATATTGTTGATTTCTACATGATTTATTGTTTATTGTAAAGCCCTTAAGAGATTATAACTGAAAAACTCTACAGTTAAACCCTCTGAAAAAAATTTGACCCACTTGAAAAAGCCATTAAATTTCAATTTGACGTTAAATATTGGGCATAGTAAGTCCCTTCGGAAACCCTCTAAATCTTAGGTATCAATATTTCAAGCATTATTTGTCCTAATTCACATATATACAAAGGATATAGGACCCTTAGTTAAAAGAATTACCCCTCTGTTATGAATTTATACCCCCTCATTATACCAATAAATTTCAATTTGACATTAAATATAGGGCATACTAAATCCCTTCGGAAACTCTCTAATCTTTGAATACCAATATTTCAACCCTTATTTACCTTAATACACATCAATAAAAAGGAATAAGGACCATTAGTTAAAAGAAATACCCCTCTGTTATGAATTTATACCCACCTAAGAAAACCTATAATTTTTTATTTACCGAAAATAAGATGGTATAATAAATCCTATCTGACCCCCAATAAATCTCAAAGTATGAACAATTCAACCCTAATTTATCCTAATACACATTATAACGAAGGAATAAGAACCACTACAGCAAAGGACTATCTCTTGATTATGAATTTATACCCCCCTCATTATACCAATAAATTTCAATTTGACGTTAAATATAGGGCATACTAAATCCCTTCGGAAACCCTCTAATCTTTGAATAACAATATTTCAACCCTTATTTACCTTAATACACATCAATACAAAGGAATTAAGACCTTTAGTTAAAAGAATTACCCCTCTGTTATAAATTTATACCCAACTAAGAGAACCTATAATTTTCAAATTACTGAAAATAATATAGTACACTTAATTCATTCTGACCCCAAATAAATCTCAAAGTATGAACATTTCAACCCTAATTTATCCTAATACACATTATAACAAAGGAATAAGAACCACTAGAGCAAAGAACTATCGCTTGATTATGAATTTTTACCCCCCTGAGTACACTCCTAAATTTTCATTTGACGACAAATATATGGTATACTAAATCCCTCCTGACCCCCACTAAACCTTTAAGTATTAATATTTATACCCTATTTTATCCTCATACACATCAAAACAAAGGAAGAAGCAGCATTAGTTTAAAGAAATACCCATCTATTATGAATTTAAACCCCCCTGAGAATACCCCAAAATTTCCATTTGACGTAAAATATGAAGCCTACTAAATCCCTCCTGACCCCCACTAAACCTGTGAGTATAAATATTTCTAGGCTACTTTATTCTAAAACACATTAAAACAAAGGATTTAGCAGCATTAGTTTAAAGAAATACCCCTGTATTATGAATTACTACCCCCCAGAAAATGCCCGAAATTCCATTTTGACGTTAAATATAATGAATACTAAATCCCTCCTGACCCCAACTAAATCTTTAAGTATTAAAATTTCTGCCCTATTTTCTCCTAGTACACATGAAAACAAAAGATTTAACACCATTAGTACAAAGAAATACCCCTGTACTATGAATTTATACCCCCCAGAGAATGCCCAAAAATTTCCATTTACTGTTAAATATTTGGTATACTAAATCTCTCCTGACCCCCACTAAACCTTTAAGTATTAAAATGTCTACCCTATTTTATCCTAATACACATCAAAACAAAGGATAAAATACCATTAGCTTAAAGAAATACCCCTGTAATATGAATTTATACCCCTGTGAGAATACCCAAAAATTTCCATTTGACGTTAAATATATGGTATACTAAATCTCTTCGGAAACCCTCTAAATCTGTAAGTATCAATATTTCAACCCTAATTTATCCTAATACACATCAAAACAAAGGAAAAAATACCATTAGCTCAAAGAAATACCCCTGTATTATGAATTTATACCCTTCTTAGAATACCCAAAAATTTCCATTTGACGTTAAATATAATGAATACTAAATCCCTTCTGACCCCCACTAAATCTTTAAGTATTAAAATTTCTGCCCTATTTTATCCTAGTACACATTAAAACAAAAGATTTAACACCAATAGTATAAAGAAATACCCCTGTATTATGAATTTATACCCCCCAGAGAATGCCCAAAAATTTCCATTAAATGTTAAATATTTGGTATACTAAATCTCTCCTGACCCCCACTAAACCTTTAAGTATTAAAATGTCTACCCTATTTTATCCTAATACACATCAAAACAAAGGATAAAATACCATTAGCTTAAAGAAATACCCCTGTATTATGAATTTATACCCCTGTGAGAATACCCAACAATTTCCATTGAACGTTAAATATAATGAATACTAAATCCCTCCTGACCCCCACTTAACCTATAAGTATTAATATATTTACCATATTTTATCATAAAACAAAGGATTTAGCAGCATTAGTTTAAAGAAAAAGCCCTGCAATATGAATTTATACCCCCCTGACAATACCCAAAAATTTCAATTTGACGTTAAATATAAAGCATACTTAATCCCTCCTGACCCCCACTATACCTCTAAGTATGAATATTTGTACCCTATTTATCCAAGTACACATGAAAACAAAAGATCTAACACCATTAGTATAAAGAAGTATCTCTGTATTAGGAATTTATACCCCCCAGAGAATGCCCAAAAATTTCCATTTGACGTTAAATATTTGGTATACTAAATCCCTCCTGACCCCCACTAAACCTTTAAGTATTAATATTTATACCCTATTTTATCCTAATACACTTCAAAACAAAGAATAAAATACCTTTAGCTTAAATAAATACCCATGTATTATGAATTTATACCCTTGTGAGAATACCCAAAAATTTCCATTGAACGTTAAATATAATGAATACTAAATCCCTCCTGACCCCCACTAAATCTTTAAGTATTAAAATTTCTGCCCTATTTTATCCCAGTACACATGAAAACAAAAGATTTAACACCATTAGTATAATGAAATACCCCTGTATTATGACTTTATACCCCCCAGAGAATGCCCAACAATTTCCATTGAACGTTAAATATTTGGTATACTAAATCTCTCCTGACCCCCACTAAACCTTTAAGTATTAAAATGTCTACCCCATTTTATCCTAATACACATCAAAACAAAGGATAAAATACCATTACCTTAAAGAAATACCCCTGTATTATGAATTTATACCCCCATGAGAATGCCCAAAAATTTCCATTTCAGTTAAATATAATGAATACTAAATCCCTCCTGACCCCCACTAAACCTATGAGTATTAATATTTCTACCCTCATTTATCCTAATTTACATTCAAACAAAGATGTTAGGACCCATAGATAACAGAAGTACCCTTGTATTATCAATATATACCCCCCTGAGTATACCCATAATTTTCAATTTGAAGTTAAATATATGGTATACTAAATCCCTTTGGAAACCCTCTAAATCTCTAAGTATCAATATTTCTACCCTTAATTATCCTAATGCATACTAAGAGCAAGGAGATATCATGACAAGTTTAAAGAAATACCCTTGTATTATGAATTTATACCTGCCAAAGTAAACCCATAATTTTGAATTTCCCACTAATTATATGGTATAGTAAATCCCCTGGACCACCTCTTAATCTATAAGTATCAATATTTCTACCCTCATTTATCCTAATATACATTCAAACAAAGATGTTAGGACCCATAGATAACAAGAGTACCCTTGTATTATCAATTTATACCCCCCTGAGTATACCAAGAAATTTCAATTTGACATTAAATATATGGCATACTAAATCCCTTCGGAAACCCTCTAATCTCTGAATATCAATACTTCAGCCCTTATTCACCCTAATACACATGAAAACAAAGGAATAAGGACCCTTAGTTAAAAGAATTACCCCTTTGCTATGAATTTATACCCACCTAAGTGAACCTATAATTTTCAATTTACTTGATATAATATGGTATACTAAATCCATTCTGACCCCCACTAAATCTCTAACTATGAACAATTCAACCTTAATTTATCCTAATACACATTAAGATGAAGGAATAAGGACCACTAGATCAAAGTATTTCCTCTTAATTATGAATTTATACCCCCCTCATTATACGAATAAATTTCAATTTGACATTAAATATTGGACATATTAAGACCCTTTGGAAACCCTGTAAATCTCAAAGTATCAATAGTTCAACCCTTATTTATCCTAACACACATCGAAACAAAGTAATTAGAACACTTATTTAAAGGAATTACCCCTCTGTTATGAATTTATACAAATCTGAGTATTCCCATAAATTTCAATTTGAAGTTAAATATTTGGCATACTAAATCCCTTCAGAAATCCTCTAATCTCTAAATATCAATATTTCCACCCTTATTTACCCTAATACACATGAAATCAAAGGAATTAGGACCCTTAGTTAAAAAAATTACCCCTCTGCTATGAATTTATACCCACCTAAGAGAACCTATAATTTTCAATTCACCGAAAATAATATGGTATACTAAATCCATTATAACCCCCACTTATCTATAAGTATGAACAATTCAACCCTAAATTATCCTTATACACATTATAACAAAGGAATAAGAACCACTAGATCAAAGGATTACCTCTTAATTATGAATTTATACCCCCCTAAGTGAACCCATTAATTTCAATTTGACGTTAAATATAGTGCAAACTAAATCCCCTCTGACACCCTCTAAATCGTTAAGTATGAATATTTTAACACTAATTTATCCTGATATACATAAAAGCAAAGAAATAACCACATAAGTTTAAAGTATCACCCCTTTTTTGAGAATTCGGAGCCCCTTAAGTGTTACCATAATGTTAAATTAACGTTAAAGATATGGTAGCGATATCTTTGAAGTTGTCGATCATGATCATTATCCTTACGTTAATTCAAGTATTTCGACATCCTGTCAATGCGATAACCCTTAAAAGTTAACGGTATTGACTTAATTTTAACGATTTTGATCCGCTCAAAAAATTTACCCTATCAGTGATGATGAGGAAAAAAGTGACAAAAACAGGGTCACGGTACTCCGAAGTTATCTATTATTTTGAAAATCTTTACGTTATTTCAAGTTTTTCGACATCCAATCAATGCGATAATCCTAAATAGTTAACGATATAATCTTGATTTGAATGATTTATATCCGTTCAACAATTTTCACTTTCCCCCACTTTTCAAGAGATTAAGTTACGAGGCACAGGACCAAGCCCGTGGTTAGACATGTCGTGGAGATCTGGGCCGCTATGGGAAATCTTGGATATTTTGACGCGGAATATGGTCTCGCGACATGAAATAAAGTGGATTACATAAAAAAGTAACCGATACAATCATATTTTAGATCTATTTTGACGCTTTTTGGATTTCCATTTAGACTTAGAAATTTTGACCAAAAATGCAAATTACAGGAGAGCACAGGGTAAACCGTACAAAATAGGATCCTTCTTTGCATATATCTGAGATATATCCACCGAAACATGATAATTTCTCCCCATGAGTTCAGAATATAGGAATAAATAAAAAAATAAGAGCCGAAAAGGGATGTTTTTATTGGAAAAATAGAGATTTTAGGGGGTCTCAAGGTCATTAACATAAGATAGGTTAAATGTTTGCATATATTTAAGATACATGTGATAAAACATAATGATTAATGCAAAAAAGTCTTGTAACCCTGCATAAATAAAAGAATTAGAGCCAAAAAAGGACAAATTGACCATTGAGTTACCAAAAATGTGCCAGATTGTAAGTTACAATACTCCTTAATTAGATGTCCCAGGTGAGCTAAAAGTGACTAAGGTTAATGAGTATTGTCCAAAGTATCATTAGTAACCAACTGCTTTCCAATTACAGCATAAAAAATGCTAACCCCAGCATTGGACCATTTACTATATAACATGATTAAAAAAATTAAGTTACAAAGCACACTTTTTAGAAGTAGTTCTCTGACGTTATTTCCGGTTATTTCTGTACCAAGTCTAGCTAAAGTATAGAACTCATTAAAATCTTGCTAATTATACCTGAAAATAACTATTAGAACCAAAAAATAAGCTAACCACAGGTGGTTGAAAAGTGTGCTTTTGTAACTTAATCCCAAAAATCGGAAATTTTGAAAAATGCGATTTTTTCCAAAAAAACCGATTTTTGAGCAGGAATAAAAGCATAACAGTGTTCTTTATCTAAATTCCAATGTTTCCACCAAGTTTGAATGCTCTAGGACGATAAATAAGAAAAGTGTTGAGGAAGACTGAATTTTTTGCACCATAGTGAAGATGATCTGGAGATTTGTATACCCCACCAGACCTAAATTTTTTCCTGAATTTTGACAGCTTTTTTACTTTTAGGGGGTTAGGTGGGGGTTTGAATCCATCTTAAAAAACAGAGAGCTAACCCCAATTGGCCACCCAGAACGTTTCTAACCCCCTGTAAATAAAGGACCAAAATGAAAAGTGTGATTTGTAACTTAAAAAATTTTTGAGTTCCAAATTTTTTGACTTCCAATAGGGGGTTAGAGGACTTTTTCATTTTAGATTGTAGTTTTGACCTAAATAAACAATCTAAAACAAACAGGTCCTCTAACCCCGGGGTTTTAAGCCCTAACCCCAGCCTTTGAAAGATTAAGTTACAAAAAGTGTACCGCCGACGCTAATTAGGGTTAGGGTTAGGGTTAGGGTTAGGGTTAGGGTTAGGGTTAGGGTTAGGGTTAGGGTTAGGGTTAGGGTTAGGGTTAGGGTTAGGGTTAGGGTTAGGGTTAGGGTTAGGGTTAGGGTTAGGGTTAGGGTTAGGGTTAGGGTTAGGGTTAGGGTTAGGGTTAGGGTTAGGGTTAGGGTTAGGGTTAGGGTTAGGGTTAGGGTTAGGGTTAGGGTTAGGGTTAGGGTTAGGGTTAGGGTTAGGGTTAGGGTTAGGGTTAGGGTTAGGGTTAGGGTTAGGGTTAGGGTTAGGGTTAGGGTTAGGGTTTGGGTTAGGGTTAGGGTTAGGGTTAGGGTTAGGGTTAGGGTTAGGGTTAGGGTTAGGGTTAGGGTTAGGGTTAGGGTTAGGGTTAGGGTTAGGGGAGTGGGTCAAAAAGCACACTTTTTGTAACTTAAAAGCACACTTTTTGTAACTTAAGCCAAAAAAGTGTGCTTTGTAACTTAAAAAAGTGTGCTTTTGTAACTTAAGAGTGTGCTTTGTAACTTATAAAGTGTTAATCGTAACATAAAGTTTCGGGGTTTGCCGAATTTGTCTGTTTTCATTTTTGACCGTTAGCGTATCCTTAAATAACATCGAAAACTGTCTCTAACCCTCTGGGTCCCGTCGCAATATCTTCAATAGTCTCTGAGATAGCTAACCCCGGTAGCGACACTTTTGTAACTTAAGGACCATCACGGATCAGATATCCAGAGTCGGGGGGTGAAATTGTTGAACGCTTATAAATCGTTAAAATAAACATTATATCGTTAACTAATGAGGTTTATCGCATTGTCTGGACATCGAAATACTTGAATTTACATAAACGTATTCATGTTGCTGTCTATTTTTGGAGATTTTCTGACCCGAACTAGTCACTTGATGTATTTTATTATTTGATAGGGTGAATTTTTTGAACGAGTCGAAATCGACAAAAACTCGATTAAATTGTTACTCGATTAGTATTGTCGCATTGCCCTGTCATGGAAATACTTGAATTAATGTCAAGATAGTCGTTTTTCTCTATATTTTTGGAGATGTTTGAACCTGATTGTTATGTATTATCTATGCAGCTCTGACTATGCGGGGCCACTAGGCTATCTGCCCACTTTGCACCAGCTTTCTGTTCCATTATGCCTAGGGAGGGAATTGAACCCTCGTACATAGTCATAGAACTGCATACTACCTACAAACAAACAAAATTTATCTCTGTCTCTCTCTTTCTCTCTCTCAATTAGATTACATAATCACCAATACAGCTGATATGGTGTATTCGAGCACATTTCCTGTTATCAACCAGGAAAAGGAGTGGGTTCAATTCCCACTGTCAACAAAAAATGGTGATACATGCACAATCTTATAAGTATCTTTTGTCAAGCACAACACTTCTTCTTATAGCTATTTGTTACATTTTCTCTAAGAAGCACTTTGAATGTTTTAGAAGCAATTTGTCCTATCATTATGTATACAGTTCTGACTATGTGGGGCCACTAGGCTATCTGCCCGCTTTGCACCAGCTTGTTCCATATGCCTAGGGAGGGAATCGAACCCTCGTACATAGTCATTGAACTGAACTACTTACAAAGATCTCTCTCTCTCTCTCTATCTCTCTCTTAATTAGATTACATAATCACGAATAAAGCTGATATGGTGTATTCGAGCACATTTCCTGTTACCCCCCAGGAAAAGGAGTGGGTTCAATTCCCACTATCAACAGAAAATAGGTGATACATGTACAATCTAATGGTTAACTTTTATCAAACAAAACACTTGTTCTTATAACTATCTGTGTCATTTTCTCTAAGTAGCACTTTGAATGTTTTAGAAGCAATTAATTCTATCGTTATGTATACAGCTCTGACTATGCGGGGCCACTAGGCTATCTGCCCGCTTTGCACCAGCTTGTTCCATTATGCCTAGGGAGGGAATTGAACCCTCGTACATAGTCATTGAACTGTACCATTTACAAACAAAGATCTCTCTCTCTCTCTTTCTCTCTCTCTGAATTAGATTTTGTAATCATCAATAAAGCTGATATGATGTATTTGAGCACATTTTATGTTATCAACCAGGAAAAAGAGTGGATTTAATTCCTACTAGCAATAGAAAAAAAGAATACATGTACAATCTAATGGTTAACTTTTATCAAGCACAACACTTCTTCTATTTGTGACATTTTCTCTAAGAAGCACTTTAAATGTTTTTGAATCAATTTATTCTATCATGATTATAATTACAGCTCTGACTATGCGGGGCCACTAGGCTATCTGCCCGCTTTGCACCAGCTTTCTGTTCCATAATGCCTAGGGAGGGAATCGAACCTTCGTGCATAGTCATGGAACTGTACTACTTAAAAACAAAAAATAACGGTTTAAAGGTTATTTAGCTGATAATCCTTCAGCATATGGAGAAGACCATCTCAGTATTGTACATGAAGGGGTGGATACTGAACTTATAGCTAAATACATTAAATTTCATCCTGTTTCTACAGGATTAAAAGATAAAAATACCAAAGCAAAGTGATTAAGAATATAGATTTTTAAATGATAAATTCATAACAATGGCTTTCCTACAGGGGGTGTAAGTTCAAAATAATATGATTATCCTCTAAACTAATGGTCATTACTTCTTTGTATCAAGGTAACTTAGGATAAATTAGGATATAAATACTGATCTATTAAGATTAAGGGGGTTTACTTAGCGGTTAACGATACTGATTTTTCAATGATAAAATGAAAATTATGGGTTTTCTGATGGGGGTTTGATTTGGAAATAAAGGGATTTTTCCTAAAGGTAAAGGTGTTTATTACTTTGTATTGATGTGATATAGGTTAAATTAGGGAACAAATATTGATCCCAAAAGATTTAGGGAGTTTCTTAAGTGATTAACTATACCAATTTTCAACAAGAAATTGAAAATTATGGATTGTTTTAGGGGGGTATAATTTCTTAATGAAAGAATTTTTCCTGAAACTAATGCTGATTATTTCTTTGTATTTATGTAGTCAAGAAGAAATGAGGGTGTAAGTCTTAATCCCAAACGTTTTTGGGGGTCTACTAAGCGTTTAACTATATCCATTTTTGAACGTTAAACTGAAGAATATGGGTTCTTTCCTAGGGATGTAATTTCTTAATTAAATGATTTTTCATTTAACTAATGCTGTTTAATTCTTGGTATTATTGTAATAAAGGATAAATGAGGGTTGAGGTAACAATTCTGAAACATTTATGGGGTCTCTCAAGCGTTTAAGTATTACCGTTTGTTAATGCTAAAATAGAAAAAATTGGTTCTTTCTTGGAGTTGATATTTCATAATGAAATGATTTTGCCTTCAACTATTGCTGTTTATTTCTTTGTATTCATGTAATGAAGAATAAATACGCATGTAGGTATTCATAACAAAAGATTTAGGGAGTTTCCTAAATGATTTACTACACTGATTTTTTAACGATAAAATGAAAATTATGGGTTTTCCCTGAAGGTGTTATTTCTCAATAAAAGGATTTTTTCCTGAAACTAAAGCTGATTATTTCTTTGTATTAATGCACTAAAGGAGAATTGAGAGTGTAAGTCATAATCTCAAAAGTTTTAGGAGGTCTACTAAGCGTTTAACTATATCCATTTTTTAACGTTAAAATGAAGAATATGGGTTCCTTCATGGGGATGTAATTTCTTAATAAAAAGATTTTTCATTTGACTAATGCTGTTTATTTCTTTGTATTCATGTAATTAAGATTATATAAGGGCGTAAGTATTCATACAAAAAGATTTAAGGGGTCTCTTAAGCGTTTAATTATATCAGTTTGTTAACGTTAAAACGAAGAATATGGGCTCCTTCATGGGGGTGTAATTTCTAAATAAAAAGATTTTGCCATAAATTAATGCAATTTATTTCTTTGTATTCATGTAATTAAGGATATATAAGGGTGTTAGCATTCATACCAAAAGATTTAGGGAGTTTCCTTAATGATTTAATATACTGAATTTTTAACGATAAACAGAAAATTATGAGTTTTCTCAGGGGGTGTAATTTCTTTATAAAAGGATTTTGCCTAAAGCTAATGCTGATTATTTCTTTGTATTAATGTATTAAAGGATAAATTAGGGTGTAAGTATTAATTTTTAAACATTTATGGAGTCTCTTAAGCGTTTAAGTATATCCATTTGTTAACGTTAAAATGAATAATATGGGTTCCTTCGTGGGGGTGTTATTTTTTAATAAAATGATTTTGCCTTAAACTATTGCTGTTTATTTCTTTGTATTCATGTAATTAAGGATATAAAAGGGTGTAGGTATTCATACTAAAAGATTAAGGAGTTTCCTAACTGATTTACTACACTGATTTTTTAACGATAAAATGAAAATTTTGAGTTTTCTCAGGGGGTGTTATTTCTCAATAAAAGGATTTTCCCTAAAACTAAAGCTGATTATTTCTTTGCATTAATGCACTAAAGGAGAATTGATGGTGTAAGTCTTAATCCCAAAAGTTTTTGGGGGTCTTCTTAGCGTTTAACTATACCTATTTTTGAACGTTAAAATGAAGAATATGGGTTCCTTCCTGAGGATGTCATTTTTTAATTAAGTGATGTTTCATTTAACTGATTTTGTTTATTTCTTTGTATTCATGTAATTAAGGATATATAAGGGTGTTAGCATTCATACCAAAAGATTTAGGGAGTTTCCTTAATGATTTAATATACTGAATTTTTAACGATAAACAGAAAATTATGAGTTTTCTCAGGGGGTGTAATTTCTTTATAAAAGGATTTTGCCTAAAGCTAATGCTAATTATTACTTTGTATTAATGTATTAAAGGACAAATTGGGGTGTAAGTATTAATTTTTAAACATTTATGGAGTCTCTTAAGCGTTTAAGTATATCCATTTGTTAACGTTAATAAAAATGAATAATATGGGTTCCTTCATGGGGGTGTTATTTTTTAATAAAATGATTTTGCCTTAAACTATTGCTGTTTATTTCTTTGTATTCATGTAATTAAGGATATAAAAGGGTGTAGGTATTCATACTAAAAGATTAAGGAGTTTCCTAACTGATTTACTACACTGATTTTTTAACGATAAAATGAAAATTTTGAGTTTTCTCAGGGGGTGTTATTTCTCAATAAAAGGATTTTCCCTAAAACTAAAGCTGATTATTTCTTTGCATTAAAGCACTAAAGGAGAATTGATGGTGTAAGTCTTAATCCCAAAAGTTTTTGGGGGTCTTCTTAGCGTTTAACTATACCTATTTTTGAACGTTAAAATGAAGAATATGGGTTCCTTCCTGAGGATGTCATTTTTTAATTAAGTGATGTTTCATTTAACTGATTTTGTTTATTTCTTTGTATTCATGTAATTAAGGATATATAAGGGTGTTAGCATTCATACCAAAAGATTTAGGGAGTTTCCTTAATGATTTAATATACTGAATTTTTAACGATAAACAGAAAATTATGAGTTTTCTCAGGGGGTGTAATTTCTTTATAAAAGGATTTTGCCTAAAGCTAATGCTAATTATTACTTTGTATTAATGTATTAAAGGACAAATTGGGGTGTAAGTATTAATTTTTAAACATTTATGGAGTCTCTTAAGCGTTTAAGTATATCCATTTGTTAACGTTAAAATGAATAATATGGGTTCCTTCATGGGGGTGTTATTTTTTAATAAAATGATTTTGCCTTAAACTATTGCTGTTTATTTCTTTGTATTCATGTAATTAAGGATATAAAAGGGTGTAGGTATTCATACTAAAAGATTTAGGAGTTTCCTAACTGATTTACTACACTGATTTTTTAACGATAAAATGAAAATTTTGAGTTTTCTCAGGGGGTGTTATTTCTCAATAAAAGGATTTTCCCTAAAACTAAAGCTGATTATTTCTTTGCATTAATGCACTAAAGGAGAATTGATGGTGTAAGTCTTAATCCCAAAAGTTTTTGGGGGTCTTCTTAGCGTTTAACTATACCTATTTTTGAACGTTAAAATGAAGAATATGGGTTCCTTCCTGAGGATGTCATCTTTTAATTAAGTGATGTTTCATTTAACTGATTTTGTTTATTTCTTCGTATTCATGTAATTAAGGATATATAAGGGTGTTAGCATTCATACCAAAAGATTTAGGGAGTTTCCTTAATGATTTAATATACTGAATTTTTAACGATAAACAGAAAATTATGAGTTTTCTCAGGGGGTGTAATTTCTTTATAAAAGGATTTTGCCTAAAGCTAATGCTAATTATTTCTTTGTATTAATGTATTAAAGGACAAATTGGGGTGTAAGTATTAATTTTTAAACATTTATGGAGTCTCTTAAGCGTTTAAGTATATCCATTTGTTAACGTTAAAATGAATAATATGGGTTCCTTCATGGGGGTGATATTTCTTAAAAAAATGATTTTGCCTAAAACAATTGCTGTTTATTTCTTTGTATTCATGTAATTAAGGATATATAAGGGTGTAAGTATTAATACCAAAAGATTAAGGAGTTTCCTAACTGATTTACTACACTGATTTTTTAACGATAAAATGAAAATTTTGAGTTTTCTCAGGGGGTGTTATTTCTCAATAAAAGGATTTTTTCTAAAACTAAAGCTGATTATTTCTTTGTATTAATGCACTAAAGAAGAATTGATGGTGTAAGTCTTAATCCCAAAAGTTTTTGGGGGTCTACTTAGCGTTTAACTATACCTATTTTTGAACGTTAAAATGAAGAATATGGGTTTCTTCCTGAGGATGTCATTTTTTAATAAAGTGATTTTTCATTTAACTGATTTTGTTTATTTCTTTGTATTCATGTAATAAAGGATATATAAGGGTGTTAGCATTCATACCAAAAGATTTAGGGAGTTTCCTTAATGATTTAATATACTGAATTTTTAACGATAAACAGAAAATTATGAGTTTTCTAAGGGGGTGATATTTCTTTATAAAAGGATTTTGCCTAAAGCTAATGCTAATTATTTCTTTGTATTAATGTATTTAAGGATAAATTAGGGTGTAAGTATTAATTTTTAAACATTTATGAAGTCTCTTAAGCGTTTAAGTATATCCATTTGTTAACGTTAAAATGAATAATATGGGTTCCTTCATGGGGGTGTTATTTCTTAATAAAATGATTTTGCCTAAAACTATTGCTGTTTATTTCTTTGTATTCATGTAATTAAGGATATATAAGGGTGTAAGTATTAATACCAAAAGATTAAGGAGTTTCCTAACTGATTTACTACACTGATTTTTCAACGATAAAATGAAAAATTTGAGTTTTCTCAGGGGGTGTTATTTCTCAATAAAAGGATTTTTCCTGAAACTAAAGCTGATTATTTCTTTGCATTAATGCACTAAAGGAGAATTGATGGTGTAAGTCTTAATCCCAAAAGTTTTTGGGGGTCTACTTAGCGTTTAACTATACCTATTTTTGAACGTTAAAATGAAGAATATGGGTTCCTTACTGAGGATGTCATTTTTTAATAAAGTGATTTTTCATTTAACTGATTTTGTTTATTTCTTTGTATTCATGTAATCAAGGATATATAAGGGTGTAAGTATTCATATCAAAAGATTTAGGGAGTTTCCAAACTAATTAAGTCTACTGATTTTTTTAACGATAAACAGAATATTTTGAGTTTTCTCAGGGGGTGTAATTTTTTTATAAAAGAATTTTATCTGAAAGTAATGCTAATGATTTCTTTGTATTAATGTATCAAAGGAGAAATACGGGTGTTATTATTGATCCCAAAAGTTTTAGGGGGCTTCCGGAGCATTTAACTATATCCCTATTTTAACATTAAAATGAAGAATATTGGTTTCTTTCCAGGGATGTAATTTCTTTATAGAAATATTTGTCCTTAAATTAACACCGATTATTTCTTTGTAGGAATGTATTAATGGATAAATAAGGGTGCAAATATTGATCCGAAAAGATTTCGAGGGTTTTCTTAGTGTTTTACTTTACTGATTTGTTCACGTTAAACCGAAATTATTCAGCTCCTTGATGGGGTATAATTTTATAATAAAAGGAGTTTACTTGCACTTATGGAGATTATTTCTGTGTATTAATATCATTAAAGATAAATAAGGGTACAATCATTGATTACAAAAGACTTAACAACATTTTTTGTAAATGTCTCACATACACACTTTTCTGTTTATTCGTTCGTCATTGTATGAAGTTTACAACATTATTCTGAATAGTATATTTCATCGATAACACTTAAAAGAAACTATTATAACAGTTTAAGATGTGTAACTACATTTAGTTTAAACGCTTGACACCCAACATGTATTGTACACAATGTACATATAACATTCGTCAATTATATGTTGTAAATAAACAACTACGGGATCAACAGTTGACAAAACAATCAAGTACAGTATAAAGAACAAATATTTACACTTATTTTATGCAAACCTACCTTGCATTAGTCTAATTTAATCCCAAAACACAAGTATAATCCATGTCACCTTGAAATCATTTTATCACAAATGTTTTTTTTCAACACCGAGCCCGATCGAATCTCGAACCCGATAATTTCCGGCTAGTGTTTTGGGCCTTTTTCTCTGTTGTAATCGGTGTAGAATAACACTGAAATAGAACAAGAATATTTGATTTATTTCCAGTAACTCTTATTGCCATAATCACAAGAATTTATGGTCCCTACAAAAAAAGTGTTACTTGTAACTTAATCCAATATTTTGGTCCTCTAAACCCCAGAGATTTATTTTCAGGAAATTCATGAAATATTGCATCAAATGGACATTTTCTTCATGATTTATTGTTTATTGTAAAGTTCTTAAGAGATTATAACTAAAATATTCCACAGTTAAAGCCTCTGAAAAAAATTGGACCCCCTCGAGTAAGCCCATATTTCTCTACTTTTGGTCAAATAAAGCACATACTGTATGGGGTCTAAATTTGTAATGCTCCTTGTAAATATTAATTTCTGCCTGATTTATTCTTTAATTACATGTATTCAAGAGAATATAACAAATGAATTTCACAATTAAAGCCCTTTAAAAGTTTAAGGGACCTTGGAGTAGACCCTTTTTTTTTCAATTTTGGATAAAATAAAGTGCAGACTGCGCAGGGTGTAAACTAAAAATAAGCATCATATTGTTGATTTCTACATGATTTATTGTTTATTGTAAAGCCCTTAACTGAAAAACTCTACAGTTAAACCCTCTGAAAAAAATTTGACCCACTTGAAAAAGCCATTAAATTTCAATTTGACGTTAAATATTGGGCATAGTAAGTCCCTTCGGAAACCCTCTAAATCTTAGGTATCAATATTTCAAGCATTATTTGTCCTAATTCACATATATACAAAGGATATAGGACCCTTAGTTAAAAGAATTACCCCTCTGTTATGAATTTATACCCCCTCATTATACCAATAAATTTCAATTTGACATAAAATATAGGGCATACTAAATCCCTTCGGAAACTCTCTAATCTTTGAATACCAATATTTCAACCCTTATTTACCTTAATACACATCAATAAAAAGGAATAAGGACCATTAGTTAAAAGAAATACCCCTCTGTTATGAATTTATACCCACCTAAGAAAACCTATAATTTTTTATTTACCGGAAATAAGATGGTATAATAAATCCTATCTGACCCCCAATAAATCTCAAAGTATGAACAATTCAACCCTAATTTATCCTAATACACATTATAACGAAGGAATAAGAACCACTACAGCAAAGGACTATCTCTTGATTATGAATTTATCCCCCCCTCATTATACCAATAAATTTCAATTTGACGTTAAATATAGGGCATACTAAATCCCTTCGGAAACCCTCTAATCTTTGAATAACAATATTTCAACCCTTATTTACCTTAATACACATCAATACAAAGGAATTAAGACCTTTAGTTAAAAGAATTACCCCTCTGTTATAAATTTATACCCAACTAAGAGAACCTATAATTTTCAAATTACCGAAAATAATATAGTACACTTAATTCATTCTGACCCCAAATAAATCTCAAAGTATGAACATTTCAACCCTAATTTATCCTAATACACATTATAACAAAGGAATAAGAACCACTAGAGCAAAGAACTATCGCTTGATTATGAATTTATACCCCCCTGAGTACACTCCTAAATTTTCATTTGACGACAAATATATGGTATACTAAATCCCTCCTGACCCCCACTAAACCTTTAAGTATTAATATTTATACCCTATTTTATCCTCATACACATCAAAACAAAGGAAGAAGCAGCATAAGTTTAAAGAAATACCCATGTATTATGAATTTAAACCCCCCTGAGAATACCCCAAAATTTCCATTTGACGTAAAATATGAAGCCTACTAAATCCCTCCTGACCCCCACTAAACCTGTGAGTATAAATATTTCTAGGCTACTTTATTCTAAAACACATTAAAACAAAGGATTTAGCAGCATTAGTTTAAAGAAATACCCCTGTATTATGAATTACTACCCCCCAGAAAATGCCCGAAATTCCATTTTGACGTTAAATATAATGAATACTAAATCCCTCCTGACCCCAACTAAATCTTTAAGTATTAAAATTTCTGCCCTATTTTCTCCTAGTACACATGAAAACAAAAGATTTAACACCATTAGTACAAAGAAATACCCCTGTACTATGAATTTATACCCCCCAGAGAATGCTCAAAAATTTCCATTTACTGTTAAATATTTGGTATACTAAATCTCTCCTGACCCCCACTAAACCTTTAAGTATTAAAATGTCTACCCTATTTTATCCTAATACACATCAAAACAAAGGATAAAATACCATTAGCTTAAAGAAATACCCCTGTAATATGAATTTATACCCCTGTGAGAATACCCAAAAATTTCCATTTGACGTTAAATATATGGTATACTAAATCTTTTCGGAAACCCTCTAAATCTGTAAGTATCAATATTTCAACCCTAATTTATCCTAATACACATCAAAACAAAGGAAAAAATACCATTAGCTCAAAGAAATACCCCTGTATTATGAATTTATACCCTTCTTAGAATACCCAAAAATTTCCATTTAACGTTAAATATAATGAATACTAAATCCCTTCTGACCCCCACTAAATCTTTAAGTATTAAAATTTCTGCCCTATTTTATCCTAGTACACATTAAAACAAAAGATTTAACACCAATAGTATAAAGAAATACCCCTGTATTATGAATTTATACCCCCCAGAGAATGCCCAAAAATTTCCATTGAATGTTAAATATTTGGTATACTAAATCTCTCCTGACCCCCACTAAACCTTTAAGTATTAAAATGTCTACCCTATTTTATCCTAATAAACATCAAAACAAAGGATAAAATACCATTAGCTTAAAGAAATACCCCTGTATTATGAATTTATACCCCTGTGAGAATACCCAACAATTTCCATTTCACGTTAAATATAATGAATACTAAATCCCTCCTGACCCCCACTTAACCTATAAGTATTAATATATTTACCCTATTTTATCATAAAACAAAGGATTTAGCAGCATTAGTTTAAAGAAAAAGCCCTGCAATATGAATTTATACCCCCCTGAGAATACCCAAAAATTTCAATTTGACGTTAAATATAAAGCATACTTAATCCCTCCTGACCCCCACTATACCTCTAAGTATGAATATTTGTACCCTATTTTATCCAAGTACACATGAAAACAAAAGATCTAACACCATTAGTATAAAGAAGTATCTTTGTATTAGGAATTTATACCCCCCAGAGAATGCCCAAAAATTTCCATTTGACGTTAAATATTTGGTATACTAAATCCCTCCTGACCCCCACTAAACCTTTAAGTATTAATATTTATACCCTATTTTATCCTAATACACTTCAAAACAAAGAATAAAATACCTTTAGCTTAAATAAATACCCATGTATTATGAATTTATACCCTTGTGAGAATACCCAAAAATTTCCATTGAACGTTAAATATAATGAATACTAAATCCCTCCTGACCCCCACTAAATCTTTAAGTTTTAAAATTTCTGCCCTATTTTATCCCAGTACACATGAAAACAAAAGATTTAACACCATTAGTATAATGAAATACCCCTGTATTATGACTTTATACCCCCAGAGAATGCCCAAAAATTTCCATTGAACGTTAAATATTTGGTATACTAAATCTCTCCTGACCCCCACTAAACCTTTAAGTATTAAAATGTCTACCCCATTTTATCCTAATACACATCAAAACAAAGGATAAAATACCATTACCTTAAAGAAATACCCCTGTATTATGAATTTATACCCCCATGAGAATGCCCAAAAATTTCCATTTCAGTTAAATATAATGAATACTAAATCCCTCCTGACCCCCACTAAACCTATGAGTATTAATATTTCTACCCTCATTTATCCTAATTTACATTCAAACAAAGATGTTAGGACCCATAGATAACAGAAGTACCCTTGTATTATCAATATATACCCCCCTGAGTATACCCATAATTTTCAATTTGAAGTTAAATATATGGTATACTAAATCCCTTTGGAAACCCTCTAAATCTCTAAGTATCAATATTTCTACCCTTAATTATCCTAATGCATACTAAGAGCAAGGAGATATCATGACAAGTTTAAAGAAATACCCTTGTATTATGAATTTATACCTGCCAAAGTAAACCCATAATTTTGAATTTCCCACTAATTATATGGTATAGTAAATCCCCTGGACCACCTCTTAATCTATAAGTATCAATATTTCTACCCTCATTTATCCTAATATACATTCAAACAAAGATGTTAGGACCCATAGATAACAAGAGTACCCTTGTATTATCAATTTATACCCCCCTGAGTATACCAAGAAATTTCAATTTGACATTAAATATATGGCATACTAAATCCCTTCGGAAACCCTCTAATCTCTGAATATCAATACTTCAGCCCTTATTCACCCTAATACACATGAAAACAAAGGAATAAGGACCCTTAGTTAAAAGAATTACCCCTTTGCTATGAATTTATACCCACCTAAGTGAACCTATAATTTTCAATTTACTTGATATAATATGGTATACTAAATCCATTCTGACCCCCACTAAATCTCTAACTATGAACAATTCAACCTTAATTTATCCTAATACACATTAAGATGAAGGAATAAGGACCACTAGATCAAAGTATTTCCTCTTAATTATGAATTTATACCGCCCTCATTATACGAATAAATTTCAATTTGACATTAAATATTGGACATATTAAGACCCTTTGGAAACCCTGTAAATCTCAAAGTATCAATAGTTCAACCCTTATTTATCCTAACACACATCAAAACAAAGTAATTAGAACACTTATTTAAAGGAATTACCCCTCTGTTATGAATTTATACAAATCTGAGTATTCCCATAAATTTCAATTTGAAGTTAAATATTTGGCATACTAAATCCCTTCAGAAATCCTCTAATCTCTAAATATCAATATTTCCACCCTTATTTACCCTAATACACATGAAATCAAAGGAATTAGGACCCTTAGTTAAAAAAATTACCCCTCTGCTATGAATTTATACCCACCTAAGAGAACCTATAATTTTCAATTCACCGAAAATAATATGGTATACTAAATCCATTATAACCCCCACTTATCTATAAGTATGAACAATTCAACCCTAAATTATCCTTATACACATTATAACAAAGGAATAAGAACCACTAGATCAAAGGATTACCTCTTAATTATGAATTTATACCCCCCTAAGTGAACCCATTAATTTCAATTTGACGTTAAATATAGTGCAAACTAAATCCCCTCTGACACCCTCTAAATCGTTAAGTATGAATATTTTAACACTAATTTATCCTGATATACATAAAAGCAAAGAAATAACCACATAAGTTTAAAGTATCACCCCTTTTTTGAGAATTCGGAGCCCCTTAAGTGTTACCATAATGTTAAATTAACGTTAAAGATATGGTAGCGATATCTTTGAAGTTGTCGATCATGATCATTATCCTTACGTTAATTCAAGTATTTCGACATCCTGTCAATGCGATAACCCTTAAAAGTTAACGGTATTGACTTAATTTTAACGATTTTGATCCGCTCAAAAAATTTACCCTATCAGTGATGATGAGGAAAAAAGTGACAAAAACAGGGTCACGGTACTCCGAAGTTATCTATTATTTTGAAAATCTTTACGTTATTTCAAGTTTTTCGACATCCAATCAATGCGATAATCCTAAATAGTTAACGATATAATCTTGATTTGAATGATTTATATCCGTTCAACAATTTTCACTTTCCCCCACTTTTCAAGAGATTAAGTTACGAGGCACAGGACCAAGCCCGTGGTTAGACATGTCGTGGAGATCTGGGCCGCTATGGGAAATCTTGGATATTTTGACGCGGAATATGGTCTCGCGACATGAAATAAAGTGGATTACATAAAAAAGTAACCGATACAATCATATTTTAGATCTATTTTGACGCTTTTTGGATTTCCATTTAGACTTAGAAATTTTGACCAAAAATGCAAATTACAAGAGAGCACAGGGTAAACCGTACAAAATAGGATCCTTCTTTGCATATATCTGAGATATATCCACCGAAACATGATAATTTCTCCCCATGAGTTCAGAATATAGGAATAAATAAAAAAATAAGAGCCGAAAAGGGATGTTTTTATTGGAAAAATAGAGATTTTAGGGGGTCTCAAGGTCATTAACATAAGATAGGTTAAATGTTTGCATATATTTAAGATACATGTGATAAAACATAATGATTAATGCAAAAAAGTCTTGTAACCCTGCATAAATAAAAGAATTAGAGCCAAAAAAGGACAAATTGACCATTGAGTTACCAAAAATGTGCCAGGTTGTAAGTTACAATACTCCTTAATTAGATGTCCCAGGTGAGCTAAAAGTGACTAAGGTTAATGAGTATTGTCCAAAGTATCATTAGTAACCAACTGCTTTCCAATTACAGCATAAAAAATGCTAACCCCAGCATTGGACCATTTACTATATAACATGATTAAAAAAATTAAGTTACAAAGCACACTTTTTAGAAGTAGTTCTCTGACGTTATTTCCGGTTATTTCTGTACCAAGTCTAGCTAAAGTATAGAACTCATTAAAATCTTGCTAATTATACCTGAAAATAACTATTAGAACCAAAAAATAAGCTAACCACAGGTGGTTGAAAAGTGTGCTTTTGTAACTTAATCCCAAAAATCGGAAATTTTGAAAAATGCAATTTTTTCCAAAAAAACCGATTTTTGAGCAGGAATAAAAGCATAACAGTGTTCTTTATCTAAATTCCAATGTTTCCACCAAGTTTGAATGCTCTACGACGATAAATAAGAAAAGTGTTGAGGAAGACTGAATTTTTTGCACCATAGTGAAGATGATCTGGAGATTTGTATACCCCACCAGACCTAAATTTTTTCCTGAATTTTGAGAGCTTTTTTACTTTTAGGGGGTTAGGTGGGGGTTTGAATCCATCTTAAAAAACAGAGAGCTAACCCAAATTGGCCACCCAGAACGTTTCTAACCCCCTGTAAATAAAGGACCAAAATGAAAAGTGTGATTTGTAACTTAAAAAATTTTTGAGTACCAAATTTTTTGACTACCAATAGGGGGTTAGAGGACTTTTTCATTTTAGATTGTAGTTTTGACCTATATAAACAATCTAAAACAAACAGGTCCTCTAACCCCGGGGTTTTAAGCCCTAACCCCAGCCTTTGAAAGATTAAGTTACAAAAAGTGTACCGCCGACGCTAATTAGGGTTAGGGTTAGGGTTAGGGTTAGGGTTAGGGTTAGGGTTAGGGTTAGGGTTAGGGTTAGGGTTAGGGTTAGGGTTAGGGTTAGGGTTAGGGTTAGGGTTAGGGTTAGGGTTAGGGTTAGGGTTAGGGTTAGGGTTAGGGTTAGGGTTAGGGTTAGGGTTAGGGGTTAGGGTTAGGGTTAGGGTTAGGGTTAGGGTTAGGGTTAGGGTTAGGGTTAGGGTTAGGGTTAGGGTTAGGGTTAGGGTTAGGGTTAGGGTTAGGGTTAGGGTTAGGGTTAGGGTTAGGGTTAGGGTTAGGGTTAGGGTTTGGGGTTAGGGTTAGGGTTAGGGTTAGGGTTAGGGTTAGGGTTAGGGTTAGGGTTAGGGTTAGGGTTAGGGTTAGGGTTAGGGTTAGGGTTAGGGTTAGGGTTAGGGTTAGGGTTAGGGTTAGGGTTAGGGTTAGGGTTAGGGTTAGGGTTAGGGTTAGGGTTAGGGTTAGGGTTAGGGTTAGGGTTAGGGTTAGGGTTAGGGTTAGGGTTAGGGTTAGGGTTAGGGTTAGGGTTAGGGTTAGGGTTAGGGTTAGGGTTAGGGTTAGGGTTAGGGTTAGGGTTAGGGTTAGGGTTAGGGTTAGGGTTAGGGTTAGGGTTAGGGTTAGGGTTAGGGTTAGGGTTAGGGTTAGGGTTAGGGTTAGGGTTAGGGTTAGGGTTAGGGTTAGGGTTAGGGTTAGGGTTAGGGTTAGGGTTAGGGTTAGGGTTAGGGTTAGGGTTAGGGTTAGGGTTAGGGTTAGGGTTAGGGTTAGGGTTAGGGTTAGGGTTAGGGTTAGGGTTAGGGTTAGGGTTAGGGTTAGGGTTAGGGTTAGGGTTAGGGTTTGGGTTAGGGTTAGGGTTAGGGTTAGGGTTAGGGTTAGGGTTAGGGTTAGGGTTAGGGTTAGGGTTAGGGTTAGGGTTAGGGTTAGGGTTAGGGTTAGGGTTAGGGTTAGGGTTAGGGTTAGGGTTAGGGGAGTGGGTCAAAAAGCACACTTTTTGTAACTTAAAAGCACACTTTTTGTAACTTAAGCCAAAAAAGTGTGCTTTGTAACTTAAAAAAGTGTGCTTTTGTAACTTAAGAGTGTGCTTCGTAACTTATAAAGTGTTAATTGTAACATAAAGTTTCGGGGTTTGCCGACTTTGTCTGTTTTCATTTTTGACCGTTAGCGTATCCTTAAATAACATCGAAAACGGTCTCTAACCCTCTGGGTCCCGTCGCAATATCTTCGATAGTCTCTGAGATAGCTAACCCCGGTAGCGACACTTTTGTAACTTAAGGACTATCACGGATCAGATATCCAGAGTCGGGGGGTGAAATTGTTGAACGCTTATAAATCGTTAAAATAAACATTATATCGTTAACTAATGAGGTTTATCGCATTGTCTGGACATCGAAATACTTGAATTTACATAAACGTATTCATGTTGCTGTCTATTTTTGGAGATTTTCTGACCCGAACTAGTCACTTGATGTATTTTATTATTTGATAGGGTGAATTTTTTGAACGTGTCGAAATCGACAAAAACTCGATTAAATTGTTACTCGATTAGTATTGTCGCATTGCCCTGTCATGGAAATACTTGAATTAATGTCAAGATAGTAGTTTTTCTCTATTTTTTTGGAGATGTTTGAACCTGATTGTTATGTATTATCAATGCAGCTCTGACTATGCGGGGCCACTAGGCTATCTGCCCACTTTGCACCAGCTTTCTGTTCCATTATGCCTAGGGAGGGAATTGAACCCTCGTACATAGTCATAGAACTGCATACTACCTACAAACAAACAAAATTTATCTCTGTCTCTCTCTTTCTCTCTCTCAATTAGATTACATAATCACCAATACAGCTGATATGGTGTATTCGAGCACATTTCCTGTTATCAACCAGGAAAAGGAGTGGGTTCAATTCCCACTGTCAACAAAAAATGGTGATACATGCACAATCTTATAAGTATCTTTTGTCAAGCACAACACTTCTTCTTATAGCTATTTTTGACATTTTCTCTAAGAAGCACTTTGAATGTTTTAGAAGCAATTTGTCCTATCATTATGTATACAGTTCTGACTATGTGGGGCCACTAGGCTATCTGCCCACTTTGCACCAACTTGTTCCATATGCCTAGGGAGGGAATCGAACCCTCGTACATAGTCATTGAACTGAACTACTTACAAAGATCTCTCTCTCTCTCTCTCTCTCTATCTCTCTCTTAATTAGATTACATAATCACCAATAAAGCTGATATGGTGTATTCGAGCACATTTCCTGTTACCCCCCAGGAAAAGGAGTGGGTTAAATTCCCACTATCAACAGAAAATAGGTGATACATGTACAATCTAATGGTTAACTTTTATCAAACAAAACACTTGTTCTTATAACTATCTGTGTCATTTTCTCTAAGTAGCACTTTGAATGTTTTAGAAGCAATTAATTCTATCATTATGTATACAGCTCTGACTATGCGGGGCCACTAGGCTATCTGCCCGCTTTGCACCAGCTTGCTCCATTATGCCTAGGGAGGGAATTGAACCCTCGTACATAGTCATTGAACTGTACCATTTACAAACAAAGATCTCTCTCTCTCTTTCTCTCTCTCTGAATTAGATTTTGTAATCATCAATAAAGCTGATATGATGTATTTGAGCACATTTTATGTTATCAACCAGGAAAAAGAGTGGATTTAATTCCTACTAGCAATAGAAAAAAAGAATACATGTACAATCTACTGGTTAACTTTTATCAAGCACAACACTTCTTCTATTTGTGACATTTTCTCTAAGAAGCACTTTAAATGTTTTTGAATCAATTTATTCTATCATGATTATAATTACAGCTCTGACTATGCGGGGCCACTAGGCTATCTGCCCGCTTTGCACCAGCTTTCTGTTCCATAATGCCTAGGGAGGGAATCGAACCCTCGTGCATAGTCATGGAACTGTACTACTTAAAAACAAAAAATAAACAGTTTAAAGGTTATTTAGCTGATAATCCTTCAGCATATGGAGAAGACCATCTCAGTAGTGTACATGAAGGGGTGGATACTGAACTTATAGCTAAATACATTAAATTTCATCCTGTTTCTACAGGATTAAAAGATAAAAATACCAAAGCAAAGTGATTACGAATATAGATTTTTAAATGATAAATTCATAACAATGGCTTTCCTACAGGGGGTGTAAGTTCAAAATAATATGATTATCCTCTAAACTAATGGTCATTACTTCTTTGTATCAAGGTAACTTAGGATAAATTAGGATATAAATACTGATCTATTAAGATTAAGGGGGTTTACTTAGTGGTTAACGATACTGATTTTTCAATGATAAAATGAAAATTATGGGTTTTCTGATGGGGGTTTGATTTTGAAATAAAGGGATTTTTCCTAAAGGAAAGGTGTTTATTACTTTGTATTGATGTGATATAGGATAAATTAGGGAACAAATATTGATCCCAAAAGATTAGGGAGTTTCTTAAGTGATTAACTATACCAATTTTCAACAATAAATTGAAAATTATGGATTGTTTTAGGGGGGTATAATTTCTTAATGAAATAATTTTTCCTGAAAATAATGCTGATTATTTCTTTGTATTTATGTAGTCAAGAAGAAATGAGGGTGTAAGTCTTAATCCCAAACGTTTTTGGGGGTCTACTAAGCGTTTAACTATATCCATTTTTGAACGTTAAACTGAAGAATATGGGTTCTTTCCTATGGATGTAATTTCTTAATTAAATGATTTTTCATTTAACTAATGCTGTTTAATTCTTGGTATTATTGTAATAAAGGATAAATGAGGGTTGAGGTAACAATTCTGAAACATTTATGGGGTCTCTCAAGCGTTTAAGTATTACCGTTTGTTAATGCTAAAATAGAAAAAATTGGTTCTTTCTTGGAGTTGATATTTCATAATGAAATAATTTTGCCTAAAACTATTGCTGTTTATTTCTTTGTATTCATGTAATGAAGAATAAATACGCTTGTAGGTATTCATAACAAAAGATTTAGGGAGTTTCTTAAATGATTTACTACACTGATTTTTTAACGATAAAATGAAAATTATGGGTTTTCCCTGAAGGATTGATTTCTCAATAAAAGGATTTTTCCTGACACTAAAGCTGATTATTTCTTTGTATTAATGCACTAAAGGAGAATTGAGGGTGTAAGTCATAATCTCAAAAGTTTTAAAAGGTCTACTAAGCGTTTAACTATATCCATTTTTTAACGTTAAAATGAAGAATATCGGGTCCTTCGTGGGGATGTAATTTCTTAATAAAAAGATTTTTCATTTGACTAATGCTGTTTACTTCTTTGTATTCATGTAATTAAGGTTATATAAAGGCGTTAGTATTCATATAAAAAGATTTAGGGATTCTCTTAAGCGTTTAATTATATCAGTTTGTTAACGTTAAAACGAAGAATATGGGTTCCTTCATGGGGGTGTTGTTATTTCTTAATAAAAATTTTTTGCCATAAATTAATGCAATTTATTTCTTTGTATTCATGTAATTAAGGATATATAAGGGTGTTAGCATTCATACCAAAAGATTTCGGGAGTTTCCTTAATGATTTAATATACTGAATTTTTAACGATAAACAGAAAACTATGAGTTTTCTCAGGGGGTGTAATTTCTTTATAAAAGGATTTTGCCTAAAGCTAATGCTAATTATTTCTTTGTATTAATGTATTAAACGATAAATTAGGGTGTAAGTATTAATTTTTAAACATTTATGGAGTCTCTTAAGCGTTTAAGTATATCCATTTGTTAACATTAAAATAAATAATATGGGTTCCTTCGTGGGGGTGTTATTTCTTAATAAAATGATTTTGCCTAAAACTATTGCTGTTTATTTCTTTGTATTCATGTAATTAAGGATATATAAGGGTGTAAGTATTCATACCAAAAGATTAAGGAGTTTCCTAACTGATTTACTACACTGATTTTCTAACAATAAAATGAAAATTTTGAGTTTTCTCAGGGGGTGTTATTTCTCAATAAAAGGATTTTTCCTAAAACTAAAGCTGATTATTTCTTTATATTAATGCACTAAAGGAGAATTGATGGTGTAAGTCTTAATCCCGAACGTTTTTGGGGGTCTACTTAGCGTTTAACTATACCTATTTTTGAACGTTAAAATGAAGAATATGGGTTCCTTCCTGAGGATGTCATTTTTTAATAAAGTGATTTTTCATTTAACTGATTTTGTTTATTTCTTTGTATTCATGTATTTAAGGATATATAAAGGTGTTAGCATTCATACCAAAAGATTAAGGAGTTTCCTAACTGATTTACTACACGGATTTTTTAACAATAAAATGAAAATTTTGAGTTTTCTCAGGGGGTGTTATTTCTCAATAAAAGGATTTTTCCTAAAACTAAAGCTGATTATTTCTTTGTTTTAATGCACTAAAGGAGAATTGATGGTGTAAGTCTTAATCCCAAAAGTTTTTGGGGGTCTTCTTAGCGTTTAACTATACCTATTTTTGAACGTTAAAATGAAGAATATGGGTTCCTTCCTGAGGATGTCATTTTTTAATAAAGTGATTTTTCATTTAACTGATTTTGTTTATTTCTTCGTATTCATGTAATCAAGGATATATAAGGGTGTACGTATTCGTATCAAAAGATTAAGGAGTTTCCTAACTGGTTTACCATACTGATTTTTTAACGATAAAATGAAAATTTTGAGTTTTCTCAGGGGGAGTTATTTCTCAATAAAAGGATTTTTCCTAAAACTAAAGCTGATTATTTCTTTGTTTTAATGCACTAAAGGAGAATTGATGGTGTAAGTCTTAATCCCAAAAGTTTTTGGGGGTCTTCTTAGCGTTTAACTATACCTATTTTTGAACGTTAAAATGAAGAATATGGGTTCCTTCCTGAGGATGTCATTTTTTAATAAAGTGATTTTTCATTTAACTGATTTTGTTTATTTCTTCGTATTCATGTAATCAAGGATATATAAGGGTGTAAGTATTCATACCAAAAGATTAAGGAGTTTCCTAACTGGTTTACCATACTGATTTTTTAACGATAAAATGAAAACTTTGAGTTTTCTCAGGGGGAGTTATTTCTCAATAAAAGGATTTTTCCTAAATCTAAAGCTGATTATTTCTTTGTATTAATGCACTAAAGGAGAATTGATGGTGTTAGTCTTAATCCCAAAAGTATTTGGGGGTCTACTTAGCGTTTAACTATACCTATTTTTGAACGTTAAAATGAAGAATATGGGTTCCTTCCTGAGGATGTCATTTTTTAATAAAGTGATTTTTCATTCAACTGATTTTGTTTATTTCTTTGTATTCATGTAATTAAGGATATATAAGGGTGTTAGCATTCATACCAAAAGATTTAGGGAGTTTCCTTAATGATTTAATATACTGAATTTTTAACGATAAACAGAAAATTATGAGTTTTCTCAGGGGGTGATATTTCTTAATAAAATGATTTTGCCTAAAAATTTTGCTGTTTATTTCTTTGTATTCATGTAATTAAGGATATATAAGGGTGTTAGCATTCATACCAAAAGATTAAGGAGTTTCCTAACTGATTTACTACACGGATTTTTTAACAATAAAATGAAAATTTTGAGTTTTCTCAGGGGGTGTTATTTCTCAATAAAAGGATTTTTCCTAAAACTAAAGCTGATTATTTCTTTGTTTTAATGCACTAAAGGAGAATTGATGGTGTAAGTCTTAATCCCAAAAGTTTTTGGGGGTCTTCTTAGCGTTTAACTATACCTATTTTTGAACGTTAAAATGAAGAATATGGGTTCCTTCCTGAGGATGTCATTTTTTAATAAAGTGATTTTTCATTTAACTGATTTTGTTTATTTCTTCGTATTCATGTAATCAAGGATATATAAGGGTGTAAGTATTCATATCAAAAGATTAAGGAGTTTCCTAACTGGTTTACCATACTGATTTTTTAACGATAAAATGAAAATTTTGAGTTTTCTCAGGGGGAGTTATTTCTCAATAAAAGGATTTTTCCTAAAACTAAAGCTGATTATTTCTTTGTTTTAATGCACTAAAGGAGAATTGATGGTGTAAGTCTTAATCCCAAAAGTTTTTGGGGGTCTTCTTAGCGTTTAACTATACCTATTTTTGAACGTTAAAATGAAGAATATGGGTTCCTTCCTGAGGATGTCATTTTTTAATAAAGTGATTTTTCATTTAACTGATTTTGTTTATTTCTTCGTATTCATGTAATCAAGGATATATAAGGGTGTAAGTATTCATACCAAAAGATTAAGGAGTTTCCTAACTGGTTTACCATACTGATTTTTTAACGATAAAATGAAAATTTTGAGTTTTCTCAGGGGGAGTTATTTCTCAATAAAAGGATTTTTCCTAAAACTAAAGCTGATTATTTCTTTGTATTAATGCACTTAAGAAGAATTGATGGTGTAAGTCTTAATCCCAAAAGTATTTGGGGGTCTACTTAGCATTTAACTATACCTATTTTTGAACGTTAAAATGAAGAATATGGGTTCCTTCCTGAGGATGTCATTTTTTAATAAAGTAATTTTGCATTTAACTGATTTTGTTTATTTCTTTGTATTCATGTAATCAAGGATATATATGGGTGTAAGTATTCATATCAAAAGATTTAGGGAGTTTCCAAACTAATTAAGTCTACTGAATTTTTTAACGATAAACAGAATATTTTGAGTTTTCTCAGGGGGTGTAATTTTTTTATAAAAGAATTTTATCTGAAACTAATGCTAACGATTTCTTTGTATTAATGTATCAAAGGAGAAATACGGGTGTTATTATTGATCCCAAAAGTTTTAGGGGGCTTCGGGAGCATTTAACTATATCCCTATTTTAACATTAAAATGAAGAATATTGGTTTCTTTCCAGGGATGTAATTTCTTTATAGAAATATTTGTCCTTAAATTAACACCGATTATTTCTTTGTAGGAATGTATTAACGGATAAATAAGGGTGCAAATATTGATCCGAAAAGATTTTGAGGGTTTTCTTAGTGTTTTACTTTACTGATTTGTTCACGTTAAACCGAAATTATTCAGCTCCTTGATGGGGTATAATTTTATAATAAAAGGAGTTTACTTGCACTTATGGGAATTATTTCTGTGTATTAATATCATTAAAGATAAATAAGGGTACAATCATTGATTACAAAAGACTTAACAACATTTTTTGTAACTGTCTCACATACACACTTTTCTGTATATTCGTTCGTCATTGTATGAAGTTTACAACATTATTC